>NC_052156.1:101686689-101986689 GCF_902713615.1 Scyliorhinus canicula | reverse complement strand
GTCTGTGCGGTGGGTGAGGGGTATGTGCGGTGGGTGAGGGGTATGTGCGGTGGGTGAGGGGTCTGTGTGGGTTGTTAATAAGGGGGCTTTGTTTGGTAATATTTATGAATAGGTTGTGGCACGTGGCCTGATTAGTGCCTTTATGTTAACTCATTACGGGTTGTAGGTGACACTGGTAAAGCCAGCATTTACTGCCTATATCTAAGTGCCATGGAAGAGCAGATAGTCTCATTCTTTCATTCATCCAAACAATCTAATAAATAAATATTCTAGCAAAGATTAAATGCAATAGTTCAGTTTAAAAAGTTGGATTAGGATGGTGGTCAAGGTTATCTCCATGTGTGTACTGTGTGACCCAAGGAGTCAGACTCACCACAGTTGAATATGGAGTAGCCCCCAGTAAGCACTCACCACTGTCAAAGGCTCTGGTTGTGCCTTTCAGAACCTCCAGTGTTAGAGCTGCTATAATGTCTGCCTGTTGAGCAACCGCTGTTGCTCTCTCCACGGCCTCGGCTCCCATCGATGTGATCATCTGAGTCCCGTTGATCAAAGCTAGTCCCTGTGTGATCAAACAGAACACACAATACTCTAATACATACACCATCACTGGGGAATGTGGTTCAGCAACCTCACACCACAAGACAACCAATACAACATGAAAGAACAAATTGAGAATTGCTTGAATGGCCAGAGAATGGGGTGCACAATTTTTTTTTTTAAACAGACAATTTTATTGAGGTATTTTTTGGCATTGTAAACAGCAACAATATACATTAATGTGCAGATACCTATTACAAAAAACATAGCGCAAATAACAGTTCCTCTCTCGCAAATAGACCTGCCTATTCTTCCCCCCTACTCTACACGTTGGCCTTTATCCCCTCCTGGACTCCCAGGTGTTCCGACAGCCCAAACATCGCCACCTCTGGACTCATCACCACCCTTGTTTTCAGTACCTGGGATATGATGTCCGCAAATCCCTGCCAGTATCCCCTGAGTTTTGGACACGCCCAGAACGTGTGGACATGGTTTGCTGATCCTCCCCCACATCGAGCACACTTGTCCTCCAGCCAAAAGAATTTGCTTATCCGGGCCACCGTCATGTGGGCCCGGTGAACTACCTTGAACTGAATCAGGCCGAGCCTGGCACATGTTACGGTTGCAGTTACCGTCCTCAGAGCGTCTGCCCATACGCCTCCCTCCAACTCCCCACCAAGCTCCTCTTCCCATTTGAGTTTCAGTTCCTCGGTCCCTGTGTCCTCCGCTCCCATAAGCTCCTTATAACTATCTGAGACTCCCCCCCTCTCCCCTACCTCACCCCTGGAAATTACCCTGTCCTGGATCCCCCTTGGTGGAAGGTGTGGAAAGGATGGGACCTGTCTGCATACAAAATCCTGCACCTGCAAGTACTGAAAGTCATTCCCCCTCGCCAGCCCGAACTTCTCCTCCAGTGCCCTCATGTTCGCGAAGCTCCCTTCCAGGAACAAGTTGCCCATCCTTACCACCCCCGCCCTCCGCCACGCTCGAAACCCGCCATCCATCTTCCACAGGACAAATCGGTGGTTGTCACATATTGGGGACCAGACCGACACTCCCACTTCCCCCGCATGCTTCCTCCATTGGCCCCAAATCCGCAGAGCCGCCACCACTATAGGGCTGGAGTACCTGGCCGGCAGGAGCGGCAGGGGAGCCGTGACCAGGGCTGCCAAGCTGGTGCCCCTGCACGAAGCAGCCTCCACCCGCTCCCAAACCGACCCTGTACCCACCATCCATTTCCTTATCATGGCTATGTTAGCCGCCCAGTAGTAGTTGCTGATGTTCGGCAACGCCAGTCCCCACTCACTATGGTTCCATTCCAGCATCCCCCTCTTTACCCGCGGGGACTTCCCCGCCCAAACAAATCCCAGGATGGTTTTATTGATTCTTTTAAAGAAGGACCGCGGAATGAAAATAGGGAGACACTGAAAAATAAACAGGAATCTCGGGAGGATCGTCATCTTCATCGTCTGTACTCTCCCTGCTCCCTGCTAGTGACAGCGGGAGCGCATCCCACCTCCGAAACTCGTTCCTCATTTGCTCCACCAGCCTAGACAAGTTCAACTTATGCATCTTGCCCCAGTCACGCGCCACTTGTATCCCTAAATACCTAAAACTTTCCCCAACCAGCCTAAACGGTAGCTCCCTCAGCCTATTCTCCTGACCCCTCGCCTGCACCACAAACATCTCGCTTTTTGCCATGCTCAACTTGTAGCCCGAAAACCGGGCAAATTCCCCTAGGATTTCCATAACCCCGTCCATCCCTGCCGCTGGATCTGACACATACAAAAGCAGGTCATCCGCGTAGAGCGTGACCTTGTGTTCTATCCCCCCCCGACCATTCCCTTCCATCCCCTTGCCGCTCTCAGAGCAATTGCCAGCAGTTCTATGGCCAACGCAAACAGATGTTGTCCTGATCGTCCTTACACTAGCCTCCGGGGCCTGATATAGCAATTTAGCCCAGTCCACAAAGCCCTCTCCAAACCCAAACCGTCCCAGCACCTCCCATAAATAGTCCCACTCCACCCGGTCAAAAGTCTTTTCGGCATCCATTGCAACCACTACCTCCACCTCTCTGCCTTCCGGGGGCATCATAATCACATTGAGTATCCCGATCCGTTCTGTTCCTATGGGCTCGGATTGAGATCAGTTCCCCTCTCACCACCGCCTTCAGCGCCTCCCAGAGCACCGCTTATAGAACAGTACAGCACAGAACAGGCCCTTCGGCCCTCGATGTTGTGCCGAGCAATGATCACCCTTCTCAAACCCACATATCCACCCTATACCCATAACCTAACAACCCCCCCCCCCCCCCAACCTTACTTTTTAGGACACTACGGGCAATTTAGCATGGCCAATCCACCTAACCCGCACATCTTTGGACTGTGGGAGGAAACCGGAGCACCCGGAGGAAACCCACGCACACACGGGGAGGACGTGCAGACTCCGCACAGACAGTGAACCAGCCGGGAATCAAACCTGGGACCCTGGAGCTGTGAAGCGTTTATGCTAACCACCATGCTACCGTGCTGCCCACGCTGCTGAGACTTCCCCTGTATCGTTGACCTGCAGGTAGTCCTGCATGCATTTCCCCAATCTCTCACACACCCTCTCATCTGCCAACAATCCCACCTCTAACCTCCATTGTGGGCGCTGGTAACTTTCTTTGCTGATCTGCAGGTCGACCCAATGTGGAACATGGTCCGAAATAGTGATAGGCGAGTATTCTGTGTCCCTCACCCACTTCAAAAAGTCCCTACTCATAATAAAGAAGTCAATACAAGAATAAACCTTGTGAACATGTGAATAGAACGAGAACTCCTTCCCCGTCAGCCGGCTGATTCCCCAGTGGTTTACCCCCCCCCCCCCCCCCCCCCAATTTGTTCCATGAACCCTCTCAGTTCCATTGCCATTGCCGGCACCCTGCCCGTTCTGGAGCACGACCGGTCCAGGTCGGGATCGAGGGCTGTATTAAAGTCCCCACCCATATCAACTTGTGCGAATCCAAGTCGGGGATTTTCCCCAGCAGTTTGGAGCGTAACCATTCACTAGGACCACCCTCACCCCCTCAAGCTTGCCCCGGACCATGAGAAATCTACCACCCCCATCCGCAACTGTGCTGTCCGCCTCAACTCCGGCGCCACCATGTCTCCCATCTATTGTTCCCCCCCTTCAACACCACCTCCCCAGAATAGCCCTATTTGAGCAATTGCTCTGGGACTGAAACAGAGAGAAAACAAAGAACAAAGCTCGCCCCCGCAATAGTGCAATTCAAACTGTGTAATGAGGTGGGAGCTACCACCCACCCCCCTCCCACCATTCCCAGAAAAATAGCAAAAAGAACCTGAACAGCCCCCCACACCCAACAACTTAAACTTTAACTATAACTTTGGCTTTAACTTTAAAACTTTCAAACAGGCAAACACAAACACAAGAACACCCCCAATATGAAGTAAAAGAGCATGCCGAACGACATCGCTAACACGAAGGGCAATCTGTGAACAAATGCAAACATCCCTTAGTACACTCTGACTTGAGTCCATGGGTCCTCAGTTCGGCACCAGTCCATGCCCCTTAGCGAAGTCCATCGCTTCCTCCGGGTCGTCAAAATAATGTTGCTGTTCCCGGTATGTGACCCAAAGCCGCGCCGGGAAAAGTAGCCCGAACTTGACCTTTTTAAACAGGATCTCTTTAATTTGTCTGTAGTTCTGGCCATCTCCTGGCTCAGATCCTGGTAGATGCGCAGGACACTGTTGTTCCATGAGCAGCTCTTCGTGCTCTTGGCCCACTGTAGAACCCGCTCCTTGTCCACGAACCTATGGAACCTGACCACCATCGCGCCCCCCCCCCCTCGCGGCTGCCTCGCCTGCACTCTGTGTGCCCTGTCCAGCTCCAACGGACGCGGGAAGAAATCATCCCCCACCAGCTTCTGCAGCATGTCTGCCACATATGCCGGGGCATGCACTCCCTCGGGCCCCTCCGGGAGCCCAATGATTCTCAGATTCTGTCGGCGGGACCTGTTTTCCAGGTCCTCCAGCTTGTCCATCAGCCTTGCTTGCTGCTCCATCAACTTTCTAATTTCCACGTCCGCGACCATTTGGAAATCCGCCTGCTCTTCCACTGTCTTCTCCAGTGCCTGGACCTTCTTATCCTGAGCATCCAGCCTCTGGTCCAGTCGCTCCACCACTTTCTGGAGCGGTTCCAAATTATCCCGCTTCAGGGCTGCGAAGCTCTCTTTCATGACCTTCAGCATGTTGTCCAGTGCTGCCTGGACCGTCCTTTCCGTGGTCCGTTCATCGGCCATCTTTCCTCCCACTTGAGCTTCCATACCACCTTTGTTCAGCTCCTTCTTCGCCTGTTTTTGCTCCCTTCCGCTCCTTAAGTCGATACAACTCTGTATGGATTCAGATCTAGAGTGCTATTGCTTTTCACTCCAGCGCTCAAAAGTTCAAAAAAGTCGGGGGAAAAGGTCTTAAAGTCTGACCGGAGTGAGAGCCACCAAATGCGTGACTTACTCCCTCATAGCCGCCACCGGAAGTCATGGGCTGCACAATTTAATGGCCACGTCACGCTTGAGTGAGAGTACAAAGCAGGAATTAGATTGCGGGAGAGGCCAGAATTGGGAAGTGCACCGGGTGCCGATCGGTTTGCGACCTAACCGGCCCGTCCCGGTTGGTAAGAACCGAATCCTGCCACGGAGTGGTGAGAAATCAATAATCACCAATTAAAGCCAATCTATATAGTTATGTGTTATTGATAAACAGTTACTGCTTAACCAAACAATCCTCTAGGCCTCTACATTAGACAACTATAACACAACATGGCGGCATCTCACATCAACAAAACTTCAAAGGAGGTAGGCAGAAAGCAGGAAATTATAGGCCAGTGAGCTTAACTTCGTTAGTAGGGAAGATGCTGGAATCTATCATCAAGGAAGAAATAGCGAGGCATCTGGATAGAAATTGTCCCATTGGGCAGACGCAGCATGGGTTCGTAAAGGGCAGGTCATGCCTAACTAATTTAGTGGAATTTTTTGAGGACATTACCAGTGCAGTAGATAATGGGGAGCTGATGGATGTGGTATATCTGGATTTCCAGAAAGCCTTTGACAAGGTGCCATACAAAAGGTTGCTGCATAAGATAAAGATGCATGGCATTAAGGGTAAAGTAGTAGCATGGATAGAGGATTGGTTAATTAATAGAAAGCAAAGAGTTGGGATAAATGGGTATTTCTCTGGTTGGCAATTAGTAGCTAGTGGTGTCCCTCAGGGATCCGTGTTGGGCCCACAATTGTTCACAATTTACATAGATGATTTGGAGTTGGGGACCAAGGGCAATGTGTCCAAGTTTGCAGATGACACTAAGATGAGTGGTAAAGCGAAAAGTGCAGAGGATACTGGAAGTCTGCAGAGGGATTTGGATAGGTTAAGTGAATGGGCTAGGGTCTGGCAGATGGAATACAATGTTGACAAATGTGAGGTTATCCATTTTGGTAGGAATAACAGCAAACGGGATTATTATTTAAACGATAAAATATTAAAGCATGCCGCTGTTCAGAGAGACTTGGGTATGCTAGTGCATGAGTCACAGAAGGTTGGTTTACAAGTGCAACAGGTGATTAAGAAGGCAAATGGAATTTTGTCCTTCATTGCTAGAGGGATGGAGTTTAAGACTAGGGAGGTTATGTTGCAATTGTATAAGGTGTTAGTGCGGCCACACCTGGAGTATTGTGTTCAGTTTTGGTCTCCTTACTTGAGAAAGGACGTACTGGCGCTGGAGGGTGTGCAGAGGAGATTCACTAGGTTAATCCCAGAGCTGAAGGGGTTGGATTATGAGGAGAGGTTGAGTAGACTGGGACTGTACTCGTTGGAATTTAGAAGGATGAGGGGGGATCTTATAGAAACATTTAAAATTATGAAGGGAATAGATAGGATAGATGCGGGCAGGTTGTTTCCACTGGCGGGTGACAGCAGAACTAGGGGACATAGCCTCAAAATAACGGGAAGTAGATTTAGGACTGAGTTTAGGAGGAACGTCTTCACCCAAAGGGTTGTGAATCTATGGAATTCCTTGCCCAGTGAAGCAGTTGAGGCTCCTTCATTACATGTTTTTAAGGTAAAGATAGATAGTTTTTTGAAGAATAAAGGGATTAAGGGTTATGGTGTTCGGGCCGGAAAGTGGAGCTGAGTCCACAAAAGATCAGCCATGATCTCATTGAATGGCAGAGCAGGCTCGAGGGGCCAGATGGCCTACTCCTGCTCCTAGTTCTTATGTTCTTATTTCATTGCTGTAAAGTGCTTTGAGGTGCCCTGAATTTGTGAAAGGTGCTATATGAATGCAGCTTCTTTCTTTAAACAACCCAGAGCTGATCAGAAAAGACTTAAACACACAGATAGTGGGCTAAATTCTCCGCAGCCCCACGCCGAAATCGCATTTGGTGCGGATGCGGAGAATCGACTTTTAGGGACTGGTTTAGCTCACTGAGCTAAATCGCTGGCTTTTAAAGCAGACCAAGCTGGCCAGCAGTACGGTTCGATTCCCGTACCAGCCTCCCCGGACAGGCGCCGGAACGTGGCGACTAGGGGCTTTTCACAGTAACTTCATTGAAGCCTACTCGTGACAATAAGCGATTTTCATTTCATTTCATTTTCATTTTCAAGCCTGAATTGGGCCCGGCGCCCCTCCCACGATAGAATCGCTCGCCCGCAAATCACGCCGCGCGGCTGGGGGGCCATTGCCAGAGGTCCTCCCAGCGATGCTCCGGTCCCGACCGGCCGGGTTCCTGACGACGTGGTTCTAACCACGTCTGGCCGGTCAGGACTCTTGCGCAGTGGCTGCGGACTCAGTCCGCGGCCAACCTGATGGGGGTGGGGGATCCATCCCCAGGGGGCGGCCTTATGGGCGCCCAGGGCTGGGATCGGACAGGTCAGATGAAGCGGTGCAGGGCCGATCGGGGGGGACCTTCTTTCTTGCTGATGGTCCGTGTGCACCATGGCGCTTGGAGCAGCCGCTGGAGACTGCTATGCACAGACCCAGAACCAGAGGTGCGGGGGCCCGTATCTGCAGCCAAAGCTGCGTGAAGCTCCCCGGATCCCTACTAGCCCCCTGCAGGGAAGGGAACTGCTCTATATTTTTTTCAGGAAAGTCTGGAGTAAAACGCTAGCATGGGGACATAGTCCCACTTTTGGAGAATCCAGCCATGGTTGCTCACAAAAATAGTGCCAGTTATAGAAAGAAAGATCAGCTGGAGATACAAATGCTGGAATTACCTCTTTTGGTTTGAGTGATACAGGTTTCAGTCCATGAGCTTGTAAAACCTAAAGAGAAAATGTTCTATTATTGCACCAGATATTTCCAAGTGATATGTTAAACAGAATACAAATCAAAATTCATGGCGTGGAGGAATATTTAACAAGCTGCTGCTATTGAGTTGAATTCTGTACAATAATGCCTTAAATCCACACAAACTTGTGGAAAATGCAGATTTGATTCAGACTGAATATTTGTTCAGAAGAGGAGGTATCCTACATACTCACCAGGGTGGTTGGAAGTATGTCTACTTCAAGCGAGGAGCATCGGGAATAAGGTTAGTGAGCTTGAAGCATAGATTGGTACCTGGGACTACGATGCTGTGGCCATTATGGAGACGTGAATAGAACAGGGGCAGGAATGGTTGTTGGAGGTTCCGGGGTTTAGATGTTTCAGTAAGATTAGGGAAGTTGGTAAAAGCGGTGGAGGAGTAGCATTGTTAATCAAGGATAGTATAATGGCTGCAGAAAGGCAGTTTGAGGAGGATCTGTCTACTGAGGTGGTGTGTGCTGAAGTTAGAAATAGGAAAGGAGCGGTCACTTTATTAGGAGTTTTCTACAGGCCCTCCAAACAGTAACAGAGATGTGGAGGAAAAGATTGCAATGCAGATTTTGGATAGGTACGGTAATCACAGGGTAGTTGTCATGGGTGACTTTAACTTTCCAAATATTGATTGGAACCACTGTAATTCGAATAGTTTGAATGGGGCTGTTTTATCCAGTGTGTGCAGGAGGGTTTCCTCACACAATATGAGGACAGACCGACAAGAGGCGGGGCCACATTGGATTTGGTTCTGGGTAATGAACCGGGCCAAGTGTTAGATTTGGTTGTGGGAGAGCACTTTGGAGATAGTGACCACAATTCGGTGACTTTCACTACAGTAGTCCCCCGTTATACCGCGCTCCGCAATACCGCGGTTCGCGATATACCGCGGGGGGGGCTTATGGACCCCAACTGTCAGTTGTATCAATTTCAGCGGCCGGCTCACTTTGATCCGGAGAGGGAAGCTGCTCTCTCACTGAAGCAATCAGCCGGCCGCTGAAATTGACACTGCCCGCTGCTCTCTCCCTCCAATCCAACTTTTAAGTTTTAATGTTTCTGATTGGAGGGAGAGAGCAACCGGCAGTGTCAATTTCAGCGGCCGGCTGATTGCTTCAGTGAGAGCAGCTTCCCTCTCCGGATCAAAGTGGGCCGTCCGCTGAAATATGACACTGCCGGCTGCTCTCTCCCTCCAATCAGAAACATTAAAACTTAAAAGTTGGATTGGAGGGAGAGAGCAGCGGGCAGTGTCATATTTCAGCGGACGGCCCACTTTGATCCGGAGAGGGAAGCTGCTCTCACTGAAGCAATCAGCCGGCCGCTGAAATTGACACTGCCGGCTGCTCTCTCCCTCCAATCAGAAACATTAAAACTTAAAAGTTGGATTGGAGGGAGAGAGCAGCGGGCAGTGTCAATTTCAGCGGCCGGCTGATTGCTTCAGTGAGAGCAGCTTCCCTCTCCGGATCAAAGTGAGCCGGCTGCTGAAATTGACACTGTTTTAATTGGATCCACGATGGGGGTTTTAAATTTATTTAAAAATCTATGCTAGCGCTTCCCATTGTGAGTCTACGGGGGTCTGACCTCTCCCCCCGCCCCCCGTAGACTCACAATGGGAAGCGCTAGCATAGATTTTAAAATAAATTTAAAACCCCCATCATGGATATCCGCGGCTCGGATGCAACGCGGGTGGCTGTCTTGGACCCCAACACCCGCGTTATAAAGGGGGACTACTGTATAGCAATGGAGAGGGATAGGAACATACGGCAGGGCAAGATTTATAACTGGGGGAAGGGTAATTACGATGCAATTAGGCAAGAATGGGGGCGCATAATATGGAAACAGGAACTGTTCGGGATAGGCACAATTGAGATGTGGAGCTTTTTCAAGGAGCAAATACTGCGAGTCCTTGATATGTATGTCCCTGTCAGGCAGGGAGGAAATGGTCGAGTGAGGGAACCATGGTTTACAAAAGAGGTTGAATGTCTTGTCAAGAGGAAGAAGGGTGTTTATGTAAGGATGAGAAAACAAGGTTCAGTTAGGGCACTTGAGGGATACAAGATAGCTAGGAATCTGCTCAAGAATGGGCTTAGGAGAGCTAGGAGGAGGCATGAGAAGTCCTTGGCGGGTAGAATCAAGGAAAACCCCAAGGCTTTTTACACTTATGTGAAGAATAAAAGAATGACCAAGGTGAAGTTAGGGCCGGTCAAGGACAGTAGTGGGAGCGTGTGCATGGAGTCTGAAGATATAGGAGAAGCCCTAAATGAATACTTTTCTTTAGTGTTCACAAAGAAGAGGGCCATGTGGTTGAGAAGGATAGTGCGATACAGGCTGCAGGAAGTAGATATTCGGAAGATATGTTAGAAATTTTGAGAAGCCCGAGGATAGATAAGTCCCCTGGGCCTGATGGGATATATCCGAGGATTCTTTGGGAGGCGAGGGATGAGATTGCAGAGCCTTTGGCTTTAATCTTTGTGTCCTCACTGTCTACAGAAATAGTACCAGAAGACTGGAGAGAGGAGAATGTTGTCCCCTTGTTCAAGAAAGGGAATAGGTATAACCCTGGGAATTATAGGCTGGTTAGTCTCACTTCGGTCATAGGTAAATTATTGGAAAGGGTCCTGAGGGATAGGATTTATGACCATTTGGAAAGATACAGCTTAATCCAGAATAGTCAGCACGGATTTGTGAAGGGTAAGTCTTGCCTCACAATTTTGATTGTATTCTTTGAGGAGGTAACTAAGTACATAGATGAAGGTAGAGCAGTTGATGTCGTTAAACATGGATTTTAGTAAGGCTTTTGATAAGGTGTCCCATGGTCGGCTAATGCAGAAAGTAAGGAGGCATGGCATAGAGGGAAATTTGGCCGATTAGATCAGTAACTGGCTATCACATAGAAGACAGAGGGTGGTGGCAGATGGTAAATTTTCATCCTGGAGCCCAGTCACCAGCGGTGTACCACAGGGATCAGTGCTGGCTCCTCTGCTATTTGTGATTTTTATCAATGACTTGGATGATAGAGTTGAAGGTTGGGGTAGTAAATTTGCTGATTACACCAAGATTGGTGGAGTAGTGGATAATGTGGAGGGCTGTTGTAGGCTTAAAGAGAGGTTAATAGGATGCAGAGCTGGGCTGAAAAGTGTCAGATGGAGTTTAAACCTGATAAGTGTGAGGTGATTCATTTTGGTGGGACAAATTTGAATGTGGATTGCAGGGTGAACGGCAGGGTTCTGAAGAATGTGGAGGAGCAGAGAGTTCATTATCATAGATCATTGAAAGTTGCCACCCAAGTGGATAGAGCAATGCAGAAAGCCTATAGTGTGTTCGCATTTATTAACAGGGGGATTGAGTTTAAGAGCCATGAGGTTATGCTGCACCTGTACAAGACCTTGGTTTGACCACATTTGGAGTATTGTGTGCAGCTCTGGTTACCTCATTATAGGAAGGATGTGGAAGCTTTGGAAAAGGTGCAAAGGAGATTTACCAGGATGCTGCCTGGATTAGAGGGTAGGTCTTATGAGGAAAGGTTGAGGGAGCTAGGGCTTTTCTCATTGGAGCGAAGGAGGACGAGAGGTAGCTTAATTGAGGTGTGTAAAATGATGAGAGGGATAGAGTGGACATTCAGTGACTTTTTCCTCCGGTGGATGTAGCTTTTACAGGTGGGCATAACTATAAGGTTTATGGCGGAAGATATAGGAGGGATGTCAGAGGTAGGTTCTTTACTCAGAGTGGTTGGGGCGTGGAACGCAATCCCAGCTATGGTAGTGGAGTCGGACACTTTAGGAACTTTCGAGCGGTTATTGGATAGGCATATGGAGTGCACTAGAATGATTGGGAGTAGGTTGATTTGATCTTATTTTCAGACTAGTTCGGCACAGCATCGTGGGCCGAAGGGTCTGTAATGTGCTGTACAGTTCTATGTTCTATAACCAGTTCCTGAAGATGAAGGCAGTGATTCCAGTGATACGGAATAGTTTCATTGACTCGAGCCCCGCTCAGTTACCAAGGAGTCCAATCTAAGAGGGTCGAAGTCCATTTAATTATCTGCTCAGAACTCCCAGGAGTGTTGCAGGTGAGACTTTCTATTCCGAGTGTCACAGACCGGATTCTCTCTCGGGAATGTTGCAGGCCAGATTTTCTTCTGAGAATGTCGCAGGCCAGATTTTCTTCTGAGAATGTTGCAGGCCATATTTTCTTTTGGGAATGTTGCAGGCCAGATTCTCTGTTGGGAACGTTGCAGACCAGATTCTCTGTTGGGAAAGTTGCAGCTTAGATTCTCTTTTGGGAATGTCACAGACCAGATTGTCTGTTCGGAATGGCGCAGGCCAGACTCCTTTGGAAATATCTCAGGCCTGACTTTATTTTGGGAATGTCTCAGGCTAGATTCTCTTTTGGGAATGTCGCAGGCGAGACTTTCCTTCAGGAGTATCGCAATCCAGATTCTTTTTTGGGAATGTATCAGGCCAAATTCTATTTTGGGAATATCGTAGGTCTGATTTTATTTTGGGAATGTCTCAGTATAAATTTTCTTTTGGGAATGTCATAGGCCAGATTTTCTTTGGGGAACGTCTCAAGCCAAATTTTCTTTTGGGAATATCGCAGGCCAGCTATTTGTTTGAGTGTCACAGGCCAGATTTTCTTTGGGAATGTTGCAGGCCAGATATTCTTTTGGGAATGTCACAGGCCCGATTTTCTTTTGGGAACGTCACAGGTCAGATTTTCTTTTGCCATCTTATTTACTGAGGCACAAAGCACCGACTGCGGCACAAAGCACCGACTGCAGAAATGTTAACTTAGCCTCACTGAGGGGAATGGGGCCGTGGGCAGTTAAAATAGTCGCCCGGTCTTCCTGCCACATTCCTGCCACCATTTGAACAGCCATAATTTTGGCAGTGTCCGGTTGACCACCACAAGCAGTCAAGGGGCGTTGATAGTATTTAATTGTCAGTATCCTGTGATGTCATTCAGGCACCTGTGCATCTGCTGACCACAGAAGTAATGTTTGTAGGGGAAGACAAAAGAATATAGGTTTTTGACCAAAGGTACCTCCCCATCTCCCACCCTCCCACATGCACCCATCCCACCACCGCCACTACCTCCTTCACCCCCGCCAGCTTCCCCATCACCCTGAGATTAACACTGAGAATTCAATGACAACAAAGCACAGCATGTTTGAAGAGTGAAGGCGGTGGAGAAGTGTATTTGAAGAGTCTGAGATGTCTGAGATACAGAGTGAAGACTAGGGTTTCAGAATAAAAGGAGAAGTTAGGTTTCCTGGATACAGCCTCAGTAAGGGAGGAAGTGTGGAAGAAACACTAGTTCAGGTAGAAGTCATGAACATTAGCAGGTTAGATTCACTAGAAGTAAACTGTGATAGGGGCTGGCTACACGTGGGGGAGTCGTGAAGCTTTTCTTAATTCTTTCATGGGATGTGAGCTTTGCTGGCTAGGCCAGTATTTCATTACTATTCCTAATTGCCCGTTGAGGTGGTGGTGGTGGGCTGCCTTCTTGAACCACTGCAGTTCCTGGGATCTAGGTACACCCACAGTGCCATTAGGGAGAGTGTTCCAGGACATGTGACAGTGAAGGAACGACCGATATATTTCCAAGTCAGGATGACGAAACATAGAAAATAGGAGCAGGGTAGGCCAGTCAGCCCTATGAGCCTCCTCCGCCATTCAACATTTAACAGCAGAGCACATGAAAAACAGTGGCAGGATCTGACAGAGTCAGCATGGATTTACAATGGAAAATCGCGCTTGACAAATCAACTGGAATTTTCGAGGATGTAACTAGTAGAGTTGATGGGAAGAAGCCAGTGGATGTTGTTTATTTGGACTTTCAGAAGGGTTTTGACAGGTCCCATATTGAAGGTAGGTTAGCTCAGTTGGCTGGTTAGTGGTGCAGAGCAATGTCAACAACACGGGTTCAACCCCCATACCGGCTGAGGTTACCAATGAAGGCCTACCTTCTCAATCTTGTCCCTCACCTGAGGTGTGATGACCCTCAGGTTAAATCATCACCAGTCAGCTCTCCCCCTCAAAGGGGAAAACAGTCTTCTGGGACTATGGCGACTTTCACATAAGAGATCAGTGTGTAAAATTAAAGTCCATGGGATTGGGGAAGTGTATTGAGATGGAGAGAAAACTGGTTGGCAGACAGGAAACAAAGAGTAGGAATTAAAACAAAGAACAAAGAAAAGTACAGCACAGGACCAGGCCCTTTGGCCCTCCAAGCCTGTGCCTACCATGCTGCCCATCTAAACTAAAATCTTCTACACTTCCGGGGTCCGTATCCCTCCAATCCCATTCTATTTATGTATTTGTCAAGATGCCCCTTAAACATCATTATCGTCCCTGCTTCCACCACTTCCTCCGGCAGTGAGTTCCAGGCACCCACTACCCTCTGTGTAAAAAACTTGCCTCGTACATCTCCTCTAAACCTTGCCCCTCGCACCTTAAACCTATGCCCCCTAGTAATTGACCACTTTACCCCGGGAAAAAGTCTCTGACTATCCACCCTATCTATGCCCCCCATAATTTTGTAGACCTCTATCAGGTCGCCCCTCAACCTCCGTCGTTCCAGTGAGAACAAACAGAGTTTATTCAACCTCTCCTCATAGCTAATGCCCTCCATACCAGGCAACATCCTGGTAAATCTCTTCTGCACCCTCTCTAAATCCTCCACATCCTTCTGGTAATGTGGCGACCAGAATTGAACACTATACTCCAAGTGTGGCCTAAGGTTCTATACAGCTGCAACATGACTTGCCAATTCGTATACTCAATGCCCCGGGCAATGAAGGCAAGCATGCCGTATGCCTTCTTGACTAACTTCTCCACCTGTGTTGCCCCTTTCAGTGACTTGTGGACCTGTATACCTAGATCTCTCTGACTGTCAATACTCTTGAGGGTTCTCCCATTCACTGTATATTCCCTACCTGCATTAGACCTTCAAAAATGTATTACCTCACATTTGTCCGGATTAAACTCAACCTGCCATCTCTTCGCCCAAGTCTCCAAACGATCTAAATCCTGCTGTATCCTCTGACAGTCCTCAACGCTATCTGCAATTCCACCAACTTTTGTGTCATCCGCAAACTTACTAATCAGACTAGTTACATTTTCCTCCAAATCATTTATATATATCACGAACAGCAAAGGTCCCAGCACTGATCCCTGCGGAACACCACTAGTCACAGCCCTCCAATCAGAAAAGCACCCTTCCATTGCTACTCTCTGCCTTCTATGACCTAGCCAGTTCTGTATCCATCCTGCCAGCTCACCTCTGACCCCGTGCATTAACGGGTCTTTTTCAAATTGGTAGCCAGTGACTAGTGGACTACCGCAGGGATCGGTTACTGATTTAGATAAGGGAACTAATAAGATCTCCAAATTTGCAGATGACACAAAGCTGGGTGGGAGGGTGAGCTGTGAGGAGGATGCAGTGATTTGGACAAGTTGAGTGAGTGGGCAAATGAATGGCAGATGCAGTATAATGTGGATAAATGCCAGGTTATCCACTTTGGTAGCAAAAACAGGAAGGCAGATGATTATCTGAATGGCTATAAATTAAGAGAGGACAATGGCAATGAGACCTGGGTGTCCTTGTACACTAGTCACTGAAGGTAAGCAAGAGGATTTGAGTACAGGAGCAGAGATGTCTTGCTGCAATTATACAGAACCTTGGTGAGATCACACCCAGTATATTGTGTGCAGTTTTAGTCTTCTTATCTGAGGAAGGATGTTCTTGCTATAGAGGGAGCTCAGCGAAGGTTTACCAGGTTGATTCCTGGGATGGTGAGACTGGCCTATGAGGAGAGATTGAATCGGTTAGGATTGTATTCGCTGGAGTTCAGAAGAATGAGGGGGCATCTCATAAAAACCTATTAAATTCTAACAGGACTAGGCAGGGTAGTTGCAGGAAGGATGTTCCCGATGATGGGTATGTCCAGGACTAGGGGTTACAGTCTACGGATACAGGTTAGACCATTTAGGACTGAGATGAGGAGAAATTTATTCACCCAGAGAATGGTCGGCCTGTAAAATTTGTTACCACAGAAAGCAGATGAGGGCAAAAAATTGTATGTTTTCAAGAAGGATTTAGATATAGCACTTGGTTACTGGGTTATTTGATCAGCCATGATCATAATGAATGGGGGAGCATGCTGGAAGGGCCGAATGGCCGACTTCTGCTCCTATTTTCTATGATCATAGCTGATCCTCTGTCTCAACACTATACTCCAGGGTTCTCCCCATACCCATTGACATATTTGGAATCTAGAAATCCAGTGGCCTTGTGGGGATCTTTCAGGTGGTGGTATTTCCCTGTATCTGCTGCCCTTGTCCTTCTAGATGGTGGCATTTGTGGGTTTGGAAGATGCTGTCAAGGAGACTTGGTGAGACTTGTAGTGCACCTTGTAGATGGTACATACGCTGCCACTGTGTGTCAGTGGTGGAGGGAGTGAATGTTTAACATGGTGAATGGGATGGCAATCAAGTGGGGTGCTTTGCCCTGGATGGTTTCAAGTTTCATGAGTGTTGATAGAGGTACACAGCTTCAGTGGAGAGTATTCCTTCGCTCCTGACTTGTGCCTATTAGATGGTTGACAAATTTTCGGGCATCAATAGTGATTGTGTTTAGAAATGTTTTAATTCATTTTTAAGGGATGTGGACTCAGTTAGCTGAGCCAGCAGTTATTGCCCATCCATAATTGTCCTTGAGAAAGTACTGGTGAGCTACCTTCCTTACCTGCTGCAGTCCCTGTGTGCAGGTACATTCACTGTGCTGTCAGAGGGTGCTCCAGGATTTTGACCCAGCAACAGAGAAGGAACTGTGACATATTTCTAAGTAAGGATGGTGAGTGACTTGGAGGGGAACCTCTAGGGGGTTGTGTTCGCAAGCTGCCCTTGTCCTTCTAGATGTTAGGGGTCGAGGGTTTGGAAGGTACTGTCGAAGGAATCTTGGTGAATTCCGACAGTGCATCTTGTAGATGATACACACTGCTGCTACTATGGTGGTGGAGGGAGTGAATGTTGGTGGAAAGGCTAGCAATCAGTGAGCTGCTTTGTCCTGGATGGTATAGAGTTTCTTGGAGCTGCACTCATCCAGGTAAGTGGAGTATTCCATTGTGCCTTGTAGATGGTGGACAAGCTTTGGGTGCCCAGGAGGTGAGTTACCCGCAACAGGGGCCAGGGGTGGAGAATGGGGCGTCACACCCCATCACGGGTCTGACGCCTTCCCGCGATTCTCCGGGGACCGGTCGACGCGGTGCCGGTCGGGGGCCATTGAAAGAGGCCCCCGCGGCGATTCTCCGTGGCCAACTGGCGGGCACTCGGAGTCCGCGGCCGCCCTGGTGGGGGAGGGGGCATCAGTCACCGTGGGGTGCCTCCAGGATGGACAATCCGCGGCTGGAAATGCAGGGCCCGTATCGGCAGCTGCATGGACTACTCCTGGGATCTGCTAGTCCCCTTCAAAACGGAGAATCACCAGGAAAGTCCAGAGTGATTCGCGTCCATTTTCTCACGGGCGTGGGGACATAGCCTTATTATCAGAGAATTCCACCCAGGATTCCTAGCCTCTGACCTACAGTATGGCTAGACCAGTTCAGTTTCTAATCAATGGTATCCCCCAGGATGTTGATAGTGGAGGATTCAGTTATGGTAATGACATTGATTGTCAAGGTATGATGGTTTGATTCACTCCTATTGGAGATGGTCATTGCCTGGCACTTGTGTGACACGATGTAACTTGCCACTTGTCAACCCAAGCCTGGATATAGTCTAGGCCTTGCTGCATTTGGACATGGACTGCTTCATTATCTGAGGAATTGTGAGTTGTGCTGAATATTGTGCAGTCATCACTTCTGAACTTATGATTGAAGGAAGGGTATTGATGAAGCAGCTGGGCCTAGGGCATTCCCTTGACAAACTCCTGCAGCAATGTCTTGGGCTGAATGATCACAAAGAACCACAACCATCTTCTTTTGTTCCAGGTATGACTCCAGTTAGTGGAACCTTTTCCCCCTGATTCCCATTGACTCCAGTTTTGCCCGGACTCCTTGATGCCATACTCAGTCAAGTACTGCTTTGATGTCAAGGGCAGTCACTCTCACCTCACCTCTGGCGTTCAGCCCCTTTGTCCATGTTTGAACCAAGGTTGTAATGAGGTCAGGAGCTGAATCCAAACTGAATGCAAGTGAGAAGGTTATTGCTGAGTGTCACTTGGTAGCACTGTCGATGATACTACCATCACTTTGTTGATGATGGAGAGCAGACTGATAGGGCGGTAATTGGCCAGGTTGGATACGCCCTCTTTTGTGGACAGGAAATATTTGGGTAGTTTTCCACATTACCAGGTAGGTGCCCGAGTTGTAGTAGTACTGGAACAGCTTGGCTAGGGGCACGGCAAGATCTGGAGCACAAGTCTTCAGTGCTATTGCTGGAATATTGTCATGAACCATACGCGTTTCAGTATCCAGTGTCGTCAGTGTCCAGTGATATCATGTGGAGTGAATCGAATTAGCTGAAGACTAACATCTGTGATAATGGGGACCTCTGGAGGAGACCGAGATGGATCATCCATTTGGCACTTCTGCATGAAGATTGTTGCAAATGCTTCAGCCTTGCCTTTAGCATTGATGTTTGATTCCCCCACCATTGAGGATGGGGATATTTCTGGAGCCTCCTGCTCCAGTGAGTTGTTGACTACCATTCACGACTGAACATACCAGGACTGCAGAGCTTAGATCTGATCCGTTGGTTGTGGAATTGCTTAGCTCTGTCTATCACTTACTGCTTCCATTGTTTCCACGCAAGTATTCCCGTGTTGTAGCTTCACCCAGTTGCTGTTATGTCATGTTGTAACTCTACCTCTGTCTGAAGTAGTTTCACCTTTGCCGAATGACAAGGAATATGATTTTCTCTATCTGTTGTACATCAAACTATAATCATTCAGATATTGGTGCTGTGGGTCGCAACATGCCCACCAGATCCTAGTGTCATTAAATGCATTGTCAACCAATTTAATTTAAAGCAAGAAACAGGGAACTTACATATTTAGCATCAGCCCAGCCACTTTTCGGTGACCACATTTTGCCTTCGCCCATCAGTCCCAGGGCAAGGTGAGCGAGGGGAGCGAGGTCCCCACTCGCCCCAACTGTTCCCTTCTCTGGGACGTAGGATAGACAGGAAGCTACAGGAAACAGAATATGTCCATTTTAAAAAGGTGCGTGATCACATTTGTGATGTTCCTTGTATAGTTCTCCAAGATAGCTAAAAGTAGTAGGCTGGGATTCTCCCATTGGGTGGCTAAGTGCCGACGCCGGTGTAAAAACGGGAGTGTTTTACTCCGGCGTCAGCGCCCGTTCCGGGCCCCCATTCTGCAGCCCACAGGGGGCTAGCATACGCCGACCGGCGCCGCGCCGACCACGGCGGACCCAGTGGCACCGATTCTCCGCTCTGCGGAGAATTGTGTCCCGGCATCGGGGCGGCTTAGCGTGATTCGGGCGGCCCGCTGGCGATTCTCCGACCCGGCAGGGGGGTCGGAGAATTCCGCTCGTAGGGTTTACAAAGAACGTCAAGCTATGAATTTAAAACAAAGCTAGTAAAATTTTGCACTACTTTAAATGCTTCACACACTCTGCTGAGTAATAGCTAACAAAATAACAGTATTGAATCAATGTTACAGTAATCTATCATGTCTCTCTAATACAACCAACAATCTATCTCAACCTCACACTATCCTTCTCCATAAGCTTCTCCCAGAATGCTTCGAGACGCAGCCTTTTATAAGACTATTTAGTGATTCCATCTAGTGTTGAGATACATGAACATCATCTTGTTAACTCTTTACTCTCCTTAGTTAATACATATTATTACAACATTTACCCAAGAAGTACATTTAACCAATTAATCTCAAAAATAAAGTACATTATTTCAATACCATTCTCTTTAAAAATGCTACAGGTTATACCACATTTCCTTTTTTTTTGTTCTTGGGTTGTGGGTTTCAGTGGCAAGGCCAATAATCATTACCATTGAAAATTTCCCACAATGAGGGCAGCACAGTAGCACAAGGGTGGCACAGTGGTTAGCACTGCTGCCTCACAGCACTAGTGACCTGATTTCCATTCCGGCCTCTGGTGACTGTGTGGCGTTTGCACGTTTTCCTCGTGTGTGCGTGGGTTTCCTCCGGGTGCTCCGGTTTTCTCTCATAGTTCAAAGATGTGCTGGTTAGGTGGATTGACCATGATCAATGCTGTGGCTTTACGGAGATAGGGCTGAAGAGTGGGCCTAGGGTCGGTGCAGACTCGATGGGCCGAATGACTTCCTTCTGCACTGTAGGGATTTTATGGAAGTTGGAAAGGGTTGGATGACAGACTGCAAGAGAACATTACGCCCAATTTCACAATTACTTGTTCATAACCTACCATCATTTGGCATTTTCTAGTTGGAGTCCTACACAATCGTTAGGACAATTGTATACGTATTGAAGAGACACAAAAACACAGCACTAAAGGAGACCAGTCAGCCCATTGATTCCATGCTCTTTCCACGAGAAAGCCAATAAATTGCATTCCTGGTCCTCATCCCCCCCCTCATAGCGAAGCACCATTTTCTTCTTCAAGAGTGAATCCAATTCTCTTGATCAAATTTACAACTGACTCTACTCCAAGCTGGCTCGTGCATTCCAAATTCGAAGCCATTTATGTATAAAAGATTTTTCTTATGTAGCCTCTGGCTCTTTTGTGAGTCGTTATAAATCTTTTCCAACTGCCACTGGAGGCAGTTTCTCTTTATTTACTGTATCCAAATCTCTTCATGATTTTAAACACCTCTCACAAATTATCTCTTAGTCTGCACATCTCAATGGCATTTCCCATGTGATTAAATAACTGTAAACCCTCCCCCTAATAACCATTCTTGTATATCTCTTCTGCACCCTCTCTAAACCCTTCTTGTCCTGCTTACAATGTGCTGCCCAGAGTTGGACATGATATTCCTCACTCCTTACTACCTTTCTCGTGATACCACTGTAAACTGGACAACAATAGGAACTGCACTTACATCCTATCCTCAACAGCAATAGGAGCCAAAATATCAACACTCGACAATAACCCACAGAGTAGAGTTCCGGTGGCGTAATATAGGGGGAAGCCACGATCGAGGTGACTCCCACTGGAGTACTGCGCCTTTTGCCCCTTTCCTTGGTGCCATGGATCGTTTATTCTACTATACACCCATATAGTTATCAGATTGGAGGTCTTTTATTACTGAAACACCTCCAAAAAATCAAGGCAAAGAAAGCTGGGAGCAGAAACTCGTTGTCAGAGTCTGAGGCCTCTAGGGGCTCAACGGCAAGTAAAATGGCGGAGTCAGTTTCTGGTTCTCCATACACTCCAGAGTAACTTTTAAGGGAAAAGAAGGCTAGATTCTCCGTCGGCGGGATCCACCGCTTTGCCGACAGCACACTCATGTCCCCGGCTTTCCTGGTGGTTTGGGGGTGGCCACAATGGGAAACCCTATTGGTTGGCTGCTGGCACAGAGGATCCTACTGCCTGGCGGGGGAGCACCGTGCCAGAAAACAGGTCTGGCGGGACAGAGAAGACCTCCCCAACCCACCCCCCTCCTCCCCCACCCCACTTCTCCTCCCCGGTACGCACCACCCTCAACCCCCTCTGCCCTCCTCCCCAGCACGCACCCTCCCCAACCCCCCTCCTCCCCAGCACGCACCCTCCCCCACCCCCCCTCCTCCCCAGCACGCACCCTCCCCCACCCCACCCTCCTCCCCGGCACGCACCCTCCCCCACCCCACCCTCCTCCCCGGCACGCACCCTCCCCACCCCACCCTCCTCCCCAGCACGCACCCTCCCCCACCCCCCCCCCTCCTCCCCAGCACGCACCCTCCCCCACCCCACCCTCCTCCCCGGCACGCACCCTCCCCCACCCCACCCTCCTCCCCGGCACGCACCCTCCCCCACCCCACCCTCCTCCCCAGCACGCACCCTCCCCCACCCCACCCTCCTCCCCGGCACGCACCCTCCCCCACCCCACCCTCCTCCCCGGCACGCACCCTCCCCCACCCCACCCTCCTCCCCGGCACGCACCCTCCCCCACCCCACCCTCCTCCCCGGCACGCACCCTCCCCCACCCCACCCTCCTCCCCGACACGCACCCTCCCCCACCCCACCCTCCTCCCCGGCACGCACCCTCCCCCACCCCACCCTCCTCCCTGGCACGCACCCTCCCCAACCCCCTCTCCTTCCCGGCATGCACCCCAAACCCCCCTCCTCCCCGGCACCCACCCCACCCCCCCCCCCCCTCCCTGGCACGCACCCTCCTCCCCAGCACACACCCTCCCCAAACACACTCCCTCCCCAGCACGCACCCTCCCCCACCCCCCTCATCCCCGGCATGCACCCTCCCCAACCTCCCCCCCCTCCCCAGTACGCACCCTCCCGAACTCCCCCTCCTCTCCGACACCCTCCGCAACCCCCCTCTCTTCCCCAGCACCCTCCCCAACCCTCCCCCCCCCACCCCGGCACACTCCCCAAACCCCCTCCCCGGCACCCACTCAAAACCCCCCCTCCCCGGCACCCAGCCCAACCCCCCCCCCCCCCCCCCTCCCCGGCACCCACCCCAACCCCCCCCCCTCCCCGGCACCCACCCCAACCGACCCCCCTCCTCCCCGGCACCCTGCCCCCCTCCTCCCCGGCACGCACCCTCCCCAACCCCCCCCCCTCCCCGGCACCCTCCCCGCCCCCCCCCCTCCCCGGCACGCACCCTCCGCAACCACCCCTCCTCCCCAGCACGCACCCTCCGCAACCTCCCTTCCTCCCCGGCACGCACAATCCCCAACCCCCCCTCCCTCCCTGGCAGGCACCCTCCCCCACCCGCCCCTCCCCAGCACGCACCCTCCCCCACCCCCCTCCCCAGCGCGCACCCTCCCCAACCCCCCCTCCTCCACAGCACGTACACCCCCCATCCCACCCCCCACCAACGGTACGCACCCTCCCCCATCTCCCCCCTCCCCGGCACGCACCCTCCCCCCCCCCCCCCCCCCCACCCCTCCTGCCTGGCACGCACACTCTCCAACCGCCCCTCCCCCTCCTCCCCGGCACGCACCCGCCCCAACCTCCCTCCCCGGTACGCACCCTCCCCAACCCCTCCCCCCCCCCCCGGCACGCACCGTCCCCAACCTCCTACCCCTCCCCGGCACGCACCCTCACCAACCCCCCCCCCCCCCCCCCTCCCCGGCACGCACCCTTCCCCAGCCCCCCCCTCCTCCCCGGCACGCACCCTCCCCAAACTCTTCCCTCCTCCCCGGCACGCACCCTCCCCAGCCCCCCCCCTCCCCAGCAGGCACCCTCCCCAAACCCCCCCTCCTCCCCGGCACGCACCCTCCCCAAACTCTTCCCTCCTCCCCGGCACGCACCCTCCCCAACCGCCCCCCTCCTCCCCGGCACGCACCCTCCCCAAACCCCCGTCCACCCCGGTACGCACCCTCCCCAAACCCCCTCCTCCCCAACCCCCCTCCCCCTCCTCCCCGACGCGCACCCTCGCCAACCCCCCCTCCTCCCCAGCACGCACCCTCCACCCCCCCTCCTCCCCAGCACGCACCTTCCCCAAACCCCCCCCCCTCCTCCCGGGCACCCTCCACAAACCCCCCCCCCTCACCGGCACCTACCCCAACCCCCCCGCCCCCTCCACCTCCCCGGCACGCACCCTCCCCAACCGCCCCCCCCTCCTCCCCGGCACCCCCCACCCCCCCCCCCCCCCCGCACCTCCCCAACCCCCCCCCCTCCCCCACGCACCCTCCCCCACCCGCCCGTCACCCTCCCCACCCCCCTCCCCGGCACGCACCCTCCCCAACCACCCTCCCCAGCACGCACCATCCCCAACCCCCCCCCCCCTCCTCCCCGGCATGCACCCTGCCCACCCTCTCCCCCCCCCCCTCCCGGCACGCACCCTCCCCCCCCCCCCCCCCCCCCCCCCCCGGCACCCTCACCAAAACCCCTCCCCCTCCCCGGTACGCACCCTCCCAACCCCCCTCCTCCCCGTCACCCACCCTACCCTACCCAACCCCCCCCCCCGGCACGCACCCTCCCCAAACCCCCCCCCCCCCCCCCCCCTCCCCGGCACGCACCCTTCCCCATCCCCCCCTCCCCTCCTCCCCGACACCCTTCCCAACCCCCACCCTTTCACCCTCCCCAACTCCCCCTCCCCGGCACACACCCTCCCCAACCCTCCCTCCTCCCCAACCAACCCCCAGCCCTCCCCCACCAGCATGCACACTCCAACAGCTCCTGCGACCCCCCCCCCCCCCCACCACATGCAGCCATTCCGTCACTTCTGCGGCGGCGGCCGCACACCGAGACCTATCTCTGCGCTGGCCGGCGTCATCCAGCACGACTGATTGACGCCGTTAAAGAGGTGGTTTGATTTACGCCGGTGTGACCCATGGTCACGTCGGCGGGACTTCGGCCCATCCGGCCTGGAGAATTGGGGCGACCTCGGGGCCCATTGCCTCGCGCCGGTCCTCGACATTCTCCAAGGCGCGCGGCGCATCTCACGTCAATGGGATTTTTGGGGGGGGCCACAGAATCTCGCGAGGCAGCCGGGTGGGATTTACGATTCTCCGACCTGCCCGGGGGGGCCGGAAAATCCCGCCCGGTATTCTTTCATGGGATGTGGGCATCTCTGGCTAGGACAGCATTTGTTGCCCACCCCTAACTGCCCTCGTGGAGCTGATGATGAGCTGCCTTTTGGAAGCGCTACAGTTTATTTGGCCTGAGTACACCCATTGTGCCATTAGGCAGGGAGTTCCGGGATTTTGACCCAGTGAAAATGCCGAATCAGTGAAACTGTTCCAAGTGGGATCTTCAATTATCTTAATATAGACTGGGATAGTATTGGGTGTCGAGACGGAAACATTTCTGAAATGTATTCAGAAGAATTTTCTGGACCAACATATGTCTGGTTTATCAAAGAAGGAGGCATTGCTGGATCTAGTTCCAGGGAATGAGGTGGGTCAAGTGGATCAAGTGTCAGTTAGGGAAGGTTTAGGAGACAGTGATCATTGCATAGGTTTATGTTAATTATTGAAAAGGACAAGGAGAAATCTGGAAGAAAAAGAGATAATTGAAGGAGGACCGATTTCACTGGGATGAGAATGGATCTCTCCCAGGCGAATTGCAATCAAAGATTGGCGGCAGAACAGTAATGGAACAATGGGCTGCCTTTAACGAGGAGATGGTTCGGGTACAGGCAGCGTACATTCCTAAGAGGGACAAAGCTGGAGCTCCCTGGGTAATGAAAGGGTTCGCAAGTGAGAGGAATCAGAAAATGGGAGCTTATGATGGATGCCAGGTCGACAATACAAATGAGAAGGAGGCTAAATATAGAAAGTTCAGAGGGCAAACGGAAAAAGAAATATGAGGCAAAGGGAAGGTATGAAAAGAGACTGGCAACTAACATAAACGGGAATTCTAAAGTATTTTATAAATAAATAAAATGCACATGGGATCCTAAGCTTTATAAACAGGGACATAGAGTACAAAAGTAAGGAAATTAGTTAAATCTTTATAAGGCACTCATTCAGCCTCACTTGGAATATAGTGTGTGGTTCTGGGCACCACACCAGGAAGTATGAGCTTTGAGAGGATGCAGAAAAGATTCACGAGAATGGTTGCAGGCATAAGGCACACCTGTTCTACTCGCATTGGTTGAAGGATCAAGAACCAAAGGTTTAAGGTGATTGGCTAAAGAACCAGTATAGACATGATGAAATCCTTTTTTACACAGCGAGTGACTAGGATTTGTAATGTACTATCTGTGAGTGTGGTGGAGACAGATTCACACAGCAAATGGTTAGGATCTAGAATGTACTGTCTGTGAGTGTGGTGGAGGCAGATTCACACAGCGAGTGATTAGGATCTGGAATGTACTATCTGTGAGTGTGGTGGAGACAGATTCACACAGCAAATGGTTAGGATCTGGAATGTACTATCTGTGAGTGTGGTGGAGACAGATTCACACAGCGAGTGATTAGGATCTGGAATGTACTATCTGTGAGTGTGGTGGAGACAGATTCACACAGCGAGTGGTTAGGATCTAGAATGTACTGTCTGTGAGTGTGGTGGAGGCAGATTCACTCAGCGAATGGTTAGGATCTGGAATGTACTGTCTGTGAGTGTGGTGGAGGCAGATTCACTCAGCGAGTGATTAGGATCTGGAATGTACTGTCTGAGAGTGTGGTGGAGGCAGATTGAATTGCCTCTTTCAAAAAGAGACTGGATAAATACCGGAAGAAACAAAATTGCAGAGTTCCAGGACAAAGACAGAGGAGTGGGACTTGCTGAGTTGCTCTTTCATTGAGCCAACAGGAGCAGGATGAACCAAATGGCCTCTTCCCATGCTGTGACTATTCTAGAATTCTATCATTCTATGAAGTCAAAGTGGATTTTGACTTGGAGGGGAACTTGCAGGTGGTGGTGTTCGCATGCATCTGCTGCTCTCATCCTTCAAGGTGGTAGAGGTTGTGGGTTTGGAAGGCGCTGTTGAAGGAACCTTGGTGAGTTGCTGCAGTGCATTTTGTAGACGGTACACACAGCTGCCACTTTGCATTGCTGGTGAAGGGAATGAATGTTGAAATTGGTGGGTGGAGGAATGATCATCATCACCTCTTTTGACTCCTTCATTGACTATAAATTATCAGCAAGTATGCCAACATCCAGTACTGAAGGAGACACTAAACAACACCCTCCAACTGGTAATGGTCTTGACTAAACCAGACTGCTTGCAACTGTAGTGTCATATTTGACCTCGAGATGAGCTTGCAAAGACACATCTGCAGCATCAGTGGGACTGTCTGTTTCCACCTCAGTATAATACCCCACTCTGCCTACTCTCAGCTGATCTGCTGCTGAAACCCTCACCCTTATCTTTGTTACCTCTGGACTTGACAATTTTAAGGCACCCCTGACTTGCCTTGTCATCCTCTGTAAGCTTGAGCTCAAGCCAAGTTCTGCTGCCTGTGTCCTAACTCACACTCAGCCAACACTCCTGTGCCCACTGACCTACTATGTTAAAGCTTCAATGTTAAAATTCTCAATCTTGTTTTCACATCAATCCTCCCAACCTCTGTAATCTCCAACAGCTCTGCAACTCTCTCTGATATATTTTATCTCCTTGTATGACTCCGTGTCAAGGTCTGTTTGCTCACAGCTTGTGATGCATTTTGGGATTTTTTAAAACAACAAAGATTTGAGCATTGCTGAAAAAAAAAGAGACATATAGTTGAAGCTTTTTCTTTTGCACTCGTCTGGACAATTTGTAACAATGCCAATAATAAAGGGAACAACAATTTATGCTGCATGAGAAGAGAGTGCTGATTGATTGGCAGGTGGGCTGTGATTGGTAAAGGTGTTGCTATGGAGACTGCACAGGGGATACTGCCAAGCTTTTGTTCAGGTTCAACCAGGCAGGTTGACTCTGATTGGGCAAGGCATTGTCATGGGGAATGAGCCAGGGAATGGCTGTCCCCCAATGTTTTGTTTAGTTGAAAAATACACAGTGCAAAAAAAAGCTTTTCAGCAATGCTCATATCTTTGTTGTTTTAAAATCCCAAGGTGCTTTACAATGTGTAAGCAAACAAATCAACCTACCTCTTCATTCACCTGAGAAAGGAGCAGTGCTCCGAAAGCTAGTGATTGAAACAAATCTGTTGGACTTTAACCTGGTGTTGTAAGACTTCTTACTGTGCTCAACCCAGTCCAACACCGGCATCTCCGCATCAACAAATCTTGGCCATGTTCCTCTGTCTGTGTGTGTGTATATTTGTAACTTCTAGCATGCGTAAGTGAGCCCCACTGATAATCTTAAATTGGTTTTGTACTATCTGTGAGTGTGGTGGAGACAGATTCACACAGCGAATGGTTAGGATCTAGAATGTACTGTCTGAGAGTGTGGTGGAGACAGATTCACACAGCGAATGGTTAGGATCTAGACGGTACTGTCTGAGAGTGTGGTTGAGGTTTTTAGCACAATCAGGATTATTTAGCAAGTGCAGCCCAGCCACGAATCCCATCTAATGCTGGACACCATGGATGGGATTTCCTGCACATTGCCACTGAGGGCGACCCCCCCTCCCCCCCAACCCCCCCCTCTCCCCCCAACCCCCCCTCTCCCCCCAACCCCCCCCCTCTCCCCCAACCCCCCCCTCTCCCCCCAACCCCCCCCTCTCCCCCCAACCCCCCCCCTCTCCCCCCAACCCCCCCCCCTCTCCCCCCAACCCCCCCCCTCTCCCCCCAACCCCCCCCTCTCCCCCCAACCCCCCCCTCTCCCCCCAACCCCCCCTCTCCCCCCAACCCCCCCCCTCTCCCCCCAACCCCCCCCCCTCTCCCCCACCCCCCCCCTCTCCCCCCCAACCCCCCCCCCTCTCCCCCCAACCCCCCCCCCTCTCCCCCCAACTCCCCCCTCTCCCCCCAACCCCCCCCCCCTCTCCCCCCAACCCCCCCCCCCCTGCAGCAGGTTCCCTGTTGGCAGGACAGGCGAGCCATGTGAAATGCTGCAGACATCGGCGAGACTGGAAGACCCCACTGGTGGCCAATCGTGATCCGCCTCACCTGTTCAAAAACACTGGGTGATGGGAGGGGTCTGGAAAATTCTGCCTTATGTTTTGAGTTTTGCAAGCACGGGCTGGTTGGGGACAGTCAGTACTTTATAGATAAAGTTCAATAAACATTCTAAATAAATACAAGTTGTTGCTGCCTTCAACCACTGCAAAAGCAGTTCGACCTCTAGCCTATAACCTCGATCCACGTTAATGAAAGTTAAGTATACAGTATTTCTAATTAATATAGTTAATTAATTCATATTAATGCTGATTATATAAACGAGTAATGTTGTACATTACCATTAAATGCATGAATCATTTGATTGAGGGTCTCTAAGGAGATCCCACTGTAACCCTTGGCAAGAACATTGATCCTGAGAGCCAGTAGCATTCGGGACCTCGTTGGTGACAAGGGTTTACCCAGACCTGGAGAACAGACGGGAGCAACAGATCAATGAAGCAAATAGATTTGAAAAGGAAATATTGAACACTTGATACAACTTTGAGATAAGTGGATCATACCAGCTGAATGGGAACGGACAAGGTTTTCTTGGAGTTCCCTGGATGGAGAGGAGAAAAAGTATTACACATCGGAGAAATAATTTTTATTAATTGATCATTATTTCCTCATTTCGACACGGGTGGGGTGGAAGATATTTTGTGGAATATTGTTGAAGGGCAGCATGGTGGCACAGTGGTTAGCACTGCTGTTTAAAACAGCACAAGGGTCCCGGGTTCAATTATGGCCTTGGGTGACTGTCTGTATGGAGTTTGCACGTTCTCCCCGTGTCTGCGTGGGTTTCCTCCGGGTGCTCCGGTTACCTCTCTCAGTCCAAAGATGGGCAGGCTAGGCTTGCATCTACTAGAGTTTAGAAGGGTAAGAGGTAGCTTGATTGAAACATATAAGATCCTGAGGGCTATTGACAGGGTGGATGTGGAGAGGATGCTTCCTCTTGTGGGAGAATCCAGAATAAATGGTTCACTGAGGGCTTCACTCATTTTAGGCAGAAATTAGGAGAGACTTTTCTCTCAGAGTTGTGAGTCTCTGGAACTCTCTTCCTCAAAGGCAATGGAAGCAGAATATTTGAATATTTTAATCGCAGAATGTGGTGAATTATACTGCATTGTAATTCACACTGTATTGCCTTGCATGTATTATGTCCTTGTGGGCTCTGTATGTGAGCCGTTGCGTGGCTCTGCCCATGGGGGGGGGATGAGGAGCTTGTACAGGGCTTCACCCTTGGCTCCGCCCATGGCTCCTCCCACTAACCAGAAGTATAAAGTGCTGCAGCCGTAAGCCTGCTCTTAGTTCCTCTGGTCACAGGCTGGCTCAGTTATAAGACTATTAAAACCACAGTTTACTTCCAGTCGTGTGTCTAGTGAATTGATGGTCACATCACAGAGCTAGATAGATTCTTGATTACCAAGGGGGTGGAAGTATATCAGGAGTAGGTAGGAATGTGTTGAGGTTATATTCAGACCAGCTGTGATCTTTTTGTTTGGTGGAGCAGGCTCAGAGGCCTACTCCTGCCCCTAATGTTCTTTTGTACAAAATGTTTTCCCAAATTGCGGTGAGGCTCAGGGCTTGATCCGGCTATTTGGGCCTGATTCATGCTGAGATCAAGTTTGCTGCCACTGCCACACGAAACCACCATGACTCAGAATTCTGGCTCTTCATCACTTTCCTGTGCGTGTGGATGCTGGGTGAGGGCAGGCCCAGAACAGGAAGAGGCCATTCATCCCCTTGAGGGGTGAGGAGTGGCCCTCTGAGACTGATTGTCCAGTTAGAACAGGTGCATGGAGCAGATAGTCCAGGATGGAGCACACTGCAAAGAAAGGCAACACTATTGGAAATGGGTACGGGCAGATCAACATTCTAAATTTCATTGACAAAGTCAATGCTGTACAAGGGAACTTTTCTTGGAATTGTTCTTGAAAATATTCCCACTCTGCTTCATTAGAAATGAGGAAGATTAGGGGTGACACAGTGGTTAGCACTGCTGCCTCACAGCGCCAAGGACCTGGGTTCAATCCCGGCCTTGTGTCACTGTCTGTGTGGAGTTTGCACTTTCTCCCAGTGTCTGTGTGGGTTTCCTCCGGGTGCTCTGGTTTCCTCCCACAAACCAAAGATGTGTAGGTTAGGTAGACTGGCCATGCTAAATTGCCCTTTGGTGTCCAGGGTTGTGCGGGTCAGATGGGGTTACGAGGTTGCAGGAATAGAGTGGGGTTAGGGTGCCCTTTCAGAGCGTCGGTACAGACTCGATGGGTCAAATGGCCTCCTTCTGTACTGTAGGGATTGTATGATTGTATTCTATGACTAGTATTGCAGCCCATCCTGGTGTGTGCTGATTGGTAGGTTAGGCCGCACATGTTGAAAAGAAACGCAGAGAACTAGACCTATATGAACGACCGAAAATTAATGTGAGCAAATATCTAATCATAAAACAACACAACTTACTTGAGCTTATTGTGTGGGATAACAGTACGAGCAAATTTCCCAAAGCCTGTGGTTATTCCATAAACAACTGAAAGAAGAATGAAATATAAAGATAATTTCTCCTCATTGCCTTGGGCCTTTTTGTTGGCACAGAAATTTAATTGAAACTCATTTTGAGCTTCCACATTTAACTGATGTTGGGCTTACGAGTTCTCACATAGTTTCTCTGGCATGTCTTTCACTTTTCCAACGTACCTTTATGCTCTTTCACAATCTTTTCCAGAAGTAACCTTGACTGTATGATCTTCTCCTCTGCCGCTTCAGTCAGCTGTAGGGGGGAGGGGAGGAGGGGGGGGGGGGGGGGGGGGGGGGGGAGTAACATGCGTGTGGGGGAGGAAATGATAAACCACTGTCATTCAGCTATCCCTTTCTATACAATTCTAACACTCTTCGAGCAGCACTCAGAGGCTTTAGAAACACGCTCACCTTGATCTTGTAAAGTCCTCTTCCCAACCGAACTAGATCTTTGATTGTTAGGTGTCTTCCATCTAAAGAAATATACTAAAAGATTGTGTTTTCCTTTAGAATGTTTGATTGGCAACGAGCAAAGTATAAATACAACATCACATTGGGTTAATGTCAGCCTTCAGTTGGACACTTTCCAATGTTGACTTTCCAATGCACAATAGTATTTCTGCTCTGCTCAATATCTGGGTTCTCAGCCTTGGTTCTGAGCTCTCATTAAAATGTGAATAGATACTTGTTACCTGTTGATAGGAACAAATGTGTAATCGACTATTTTAAAGGTCCATTGCCTGTGTGATCATGTGTTAGATTTAAAAAGTGCGATCAGCCACAATTATATTATCACATCTTTTGAGCAAATGATCATTTGACATCTTGGTAGCCTGCAATTTTTAAAAATGCATCTTTTAAAAGTTTAATGCAGTGAAACCTATTGAAGCAAGTTCTGCCTTGGGCTGGCCTAGACTCCAATGGCTAGGATTGACGAGCAGGTAACACACAAGCGTTGGACAAATTAAAACGTCTCTAACTCAATGCCTGTAAGACTGACTCGTCATCTTACTCGTCTACCTGCTCAGGCTGAATCTCAATGTGGAACCGTAGCAAACCAGTTCACACCAAATTTAGAACATAGAACATACAGTGCAGAAGGAGGCCATTCGACCCATTGAGTCTGCACCGACCTACTTAAGCCCTCCCTTCCACCCTATCCCCGTAACCCAATAACCCCTCCTAACCATTTTGGTCACTAAGGACAATTTATCATGGACAATCCACCTAACCTGCACGTCTTTGGACTGTGGAGGAAACCGGAGCACCCGGAGGAAACCCACAGAGACACGGGGAGAATGTTCAGACTCCGCACAGACAGTGACCCAGAGGGGAGTAGAATCTGGGACCCTGGCGCTGTGAAGCCACAGGGCTATTCACTTCTGCTACCCTAAGTTGAGTTTTACATCCCTCCCCGTCACCGAGACTGCATCCACCTTTGCTGTGGTGACTCCTTCCACCCAATTGCAGGACCAACGTTCCCCAGCTTTCTGTCACCATGCTAGTCAATCTGTCCAAAGTCCTCTATAAACCATTTAGACTCTGGTGTCCATTTACGTACCATCCCACCGCAAACCTTGCTCTACACTGTCCCCTGAAAGAGCACCGTACCTAAGCCTACACCTCTACCCTATCTCCGTAACCCAGCAATCCCACTTAACTTTTGGACACTGTGGGGCAATTTAGCGTGACCAATCCACCTAACCCACACATCTTTGGACTTGTTGACATCAATGTTGAGTCAGACAGGCTGTAAAGTGCCCAATTGAAAGATGTGGTGGTGTTCTTCCAGTTTACATTGAGTTTCACTGGAACAGCGCAGCAGGCCGAGGACAGAGATGCCAGTGTCAGAGCAAGGTGGTGGCTTCAAATGGCAGACCAGGGGGAGTTCAGGATCATGCGTACGGACAGAGTGAAGGTGTTCCCAAAGCAGCCTCCCCGGCGTAGAGGAGACCACACTGTGAGAAGTGAATACAGAAGATCAAATTGAAGGAAGTGCAAATAAATCACTGCTTTGCCTGGGGGGAATGTTTGGGGTCCTGGTTGGTGAGGAGAGAGAAGATAAAAGGGGAGGTGTTACACTTCCTGTGTTTACCTGGGAAGATGCTGTGGGATGGGACAAGGTGTTGAGGGTGAATGAGGAATGAACTAGGGAATCACGGCAGGAATGCTGAAAGGGTTCCTGACTGACCTTCCATATTCTACCATCTGTAAAAGTCTGCTGCCATATCCTAACTCTCATCAAGTCTCATTCACCCATCACCCCTGTGCTCGCTGACGTACATTGGCCCCGGTTAATCAATGTCTCAATTTTAAAATTCTTCCATGGCCTCAGCCCTCTTTATCTCTCTGTAAATTCCGGCAGGCCTATGATCCTCTGAGATATCGGCATTCCTCCAATTCCAGCATTTTGAGCAGTCCTGATTTTAATTGTTCCTCCATTGGTAACTGTGCCTTAGAACATATAACATAGAATGATACAGCGCAGTACAGGCCCTTCGGCCCTCGATGTTGCACCGACATGGAAAAAAAAAACTAAAGGCCATCTAACCTACACTATGCCCTTATCATCCATATGCTTATCCAATAAATTTTTAAATGCCCTCAATGTTGGCGAGTTCACTACTGTTGCAGGTAGGGCATTCCACGGCCTCACCACTCTTTGCGTAAAAAACCCACCTCTGACCTCTGTCCTATATCTATTACCCCTCAATTTAAGGCTATGTCCCCTCGTGCTAGCCACCTCCATCCGCGGGAGAAGGCTCTCGCTGTCCACCCTATCTAACCCTCTGATCATTTTGTATGCCTCTATTAAGTCACCTCTTAACCTTCTTCTCTCTAACGAAAACAACCTCAAGTCCATCAGCCTTTCCTCATAAGATTTTCCCTCCAAACCAGGCAACATCCTGGTAAATCTCCTCTGCACCCGTTCCAAAGCTTCCACGTCCTTCCTATAATGAGGCGACCAGAACTGTACGCAATACTCCAAATGCGGCCGTACTAGAGTTTTGTACAACTGCAACATGACCTCATGGCTCCGGAACTCAATCCCTCTACCAATAAAGGCCAACACACCATAGGCCTTCTTCACAACCATATCAACCTGGGTGGCAACTTTCAGGGATCTATGTACATGGACACCGAGATCCCTCTGCTCATCCACACTACCAAGAATTTTACCATTAGCCAAATATTCCGCATTCCTGTTATTCTTTCCAAAGTGAATCACCTCACACTTCTCCACATTAAACTCCATTTGCCACCTCTCAGCCCAGCTCTGCAGCTTATCTATGTCCCTCTGTAACCTGCAACATCCTTCCGCACTGTCTACAACTCCACCGACTTTAGTGTCGTCTGCAAATTTACTCACCCATCCTTCTGCGCCCTCCTCTAGGTCATTTATAAAAATGACAAACAGCAACGGCCCCAGAATAGATCCTTGTGGTACGCCACTCGTAACTGAACTCCATTCTGAACATTTCCCATCAACTACCACTCTCTGTCTTCTTTCAACTAGCCAATTTCTGATCCACATCTCTAAATCACCCTCAATCCCCAGCCTCCGTATTTTCTGCAATAGCCGACCGTGGGGAACCTTATCAAACGCTTTACTGAAATCCATATACACCACATCAACTGCTCTACCCTCGTCTACCTGTTCAGTCACCTTCTCAAAGAACTCGATAAGGTTTGTGAGGCATGACCTACCCTTCACAAAACCATGCTGACTATCCCTAATCATATTATTCCTATCTAGATGATTATAAATCGTATCTTTTATAATCCTCTCCAAGACCTTACCCACCACAGACGTTAGGCTCACCGGCCTATAGTTACCGGGGTTATCTCTACTCCCCTTCTTGAACAAAGGGACCATATTTGCTATCCTCCAGTCCTCTGGCACTATTCCTGTAGCCAATGATGACCTAAAAATCAAAGCCAAAGGCTCAGCAATCTCTTCCCTGGCTTCCCAGAGAATCCTAGGATAAATCCCATCCGGCCCCGGGGACTTATCTATTTTCACCTTGTCCAGAATTGCCAACACTTCTTCCCTACGCACCTCAATGCCATCTATTCTAACTACCCAGCTCAAAACTTAAATTCCCCTCCTAGCTGTGAGCTGAATGATTTGCTCAGCCATTTCAAAGAGCATTTAAGCATCAACCATATTGCTGTGGTTCTGGAGTTACATGTGGTCCGACCGAGTAAGGACGGCAGGTTTCTTTTCTCAAATTGCCTTAGAGAACTCAATGGATTTTTACGACAATTGATGACAATTCATGGTCACCACTACTGAGATTAGTTTTCAATTCCATGTTTTTAGAAATAAATCAAACTTGATTCCCACCATGGGATTTGAACCCATGTCCCCAGCGCAATAGCTTGGGTGTCTACCTTGCTCGCCCAGATTACCACTCCACCACCGTCTCCCCACTTGACTTGGAGGGTTATGAGCAGCAATTTAAGCCAATTGACTTTTTTCCAAGTCAGTTCATCACACACATTCTAAGCCCAGCCCCTAGATACCAGTTTATCAGTGTTTCCTGGGCTGGTGAAAGGGTTACTCAAAAAACAAGCACAGAGATCGAGAAGACAGGGGCTGTTTAGCACACTGGGCTAAATCACTGGCTTTGAAAGCAGACCAAGGCAGGCCAGCAGCACGGTTCGATTCCTGTAACAGCCTCCCCGAACAGGTGCCGGAATGTGGCGACTAGGGGCTTTTCACAGTAACTTCATTGAAGCCTACTCGTGACAATAAGCGATTTTCATTTTCATTTCATTTCATTTTCAAGCGTCAAAGCCACATGTTTACCTCATTTGGTTCATGGTATGTGGAATATCTGGGTGAGTAGCTGGTTAAGGCATTTCTTTCTCTTTAAATATATTTTATTACAAACATGTATCAAAACATGTTACAACAAATAAACCCCGGGAAACATACTTCCCACCAATCAACTATACAGTCTGTACAAATTCTTCCTCCTGGCCCCCCGGCCCATCCCGCTGGTTCTCCTCTCTTGTTCCCCCCCCCTCCCCTCCCCCCCCAACCCCCCCCGTGGTTCGCCTTTCTTTCTTCCTCCCTCCCTCCCAGTCCCTCTCTCCCTTTCATGCCTTGGCTACCCTCCCCTGATTCTTGACTAATTTCCCCGATTCTTGGCTACCTGGCTTTCTTCCTCTTGCTTGTTGGCCACAAACAGGTCCCGGAACAGTTGCCTGAATGGCTCCCACGTTCTGTGGAAGCCGTCGTCTGACCCTCTGATGGAGAATTTGATTTTCTCCATTTGGAGAGATTCCGAGAGGTCGGACAGCCAGTCTGCAGCTCTGGGTGGTGCTGCTGACCGCCAGCCAAACAGGATTCTACGGCGGGCGATCAGGGAGGCAAAGGCAAGAGCGTCCGCCCTCCTCCCCAGGAATAGATCTGGCTGGTCCAAGACCCCGAAGACCGCCACTTTCGGGCATGGCCCCACCCTCACTCCCACCACTTTGGACATAGCCTCCAGTAATCCACAAGTCTGGGGCAAGACCAGAACATGTGGGCGTGGTTGGGCAGGCCTACTTGGCACCGTTCACATCTATCCTCCACCTCCGGGAAGAACCTACTCATACGGGTTCTTGTTAAGTGGGCTCTATGTACCACCTTTAACTGCGTCAGGCTGAGCCTTGCGCACGTGGCGGTGGGGTTGACCCTATGCAGTGCTTCGCTCCAGAGTCCCCATCCTATCTTAATCCCCAGGTCCTCCTCCCATTTCTTTCTTGTTGCGTCCAGTACGGTGTCGGCCCTTTCTGTCAGTCGGTCGTACATGTCACTACAGTTTCCCTTGTCTGGTATGCTTGCGTCCAGTAGTTCTTCCAGTCGTGTCTGTCGTGGCGGTTGTGGGTACGTCCTTGTCTCCTTTCGTAGGAAGTTTTTAAGCTGTAGATACCTTAGCTCGTTCCCCCTGGCTAGCCGAAATTTCTCTGTCAGTTCGTCCAGTGTTGCGATCCTGCCGTCCGTGTATATGTCCCTGACTGTCAATGTCCCTCCGTCCTGCCTCCACCTTTTGAAGGTGGCGTCAGTCAGTGCTGGTGTGAACCTATGGTTGTTGCAGATGGGAGCTTTGTCAGACATTTTGGTCAAGCTAAATTGCTGCCGCAGTTGGTTCCAGGATTGGAGGGTGGCTATCACCACCGGGCTGCTGGAGTGTTTTTTGGGTGGGGATGGGAGTGCTGCCGTGGCGAGGGCCCGGAGGGAGGTCCCCATGCAGGAGGCCTCCTCCGCGCGCACCCACTCGGCTTCTGGCTCCTGGATCCATCCCCTTACTCGCTCGGCTGTTGCCGCCCAATGGTAGAATTGTAGGTTTGGGAGGACTAGCCCCCCCCCCGGATTTTGTTTTTTGTAGGACCTTCTTTGGGATCCTAGCATTTTTACCCCCCCCATACAAACGCCATGATTAGTTTGTCCAGCGCTTTGAAAAAGGCCTTGGGGATGTAGATCGGGATGGATCTAAACAGGAAGAGGAACCTGGGCAGTACGTTCATTTTGAATGTCTGGACTCTCAAATGGAGAATGGGAGTGTGTTCCATCTTTTCAGGTCCTTTTTTACTTCCTCCGTCAGACTGGTGAGGTTCCATTTGTGGATCCCTTTCCAGTCATGGGCTATTTGGATCCCCAGGTAGCGGAATTTGTGTCGGGCTTGTTTAAACGGCAGCCCCTTTAATTCCCCCCCCCCCCCCCCTCCCCCCCCCCACTTGCGGGTGTACTGGGAAGATCTCGCTTTTGCTCATGTTGAGTTTGTAGCCCGAGAAGGCTCCAAACTCTTTCAGGAGCGCAATGATCCCGTCCAAGCTGCTCTGTGGGTCCGAAATGTAGAGGAGCAGGTCATCTGCATCGAGTGAGACTCTGTGCTCTCTGCCTCCCCTTCGGATCCCTCTCCAACTTTTTGTTGCCCTGAGCGCGATTGCTAGCGGTTCGATCGCTAGGGCAAACAGCAGCTGGGACAGTGGGCATCACAAATCCCTCATCTTGACCAGCCCCACTTTCCTCCACCTCCTGTATACGCTATTCATCCCCCCTGGCTCCAACCCATGATTCTCGCACAGCAGCGTTAACACCAACATCCCTTTGGTTAAGGATTTCATCTCAACTTCAATCTTCCTTGGAGCCTAAAGAATGGCAAATATATTCTCCATGCATTGCATTGTCCATGGTGCCACCTTTTGGATGCGATGTGAAAGTGAGGTTTCCACCTGTCCTCTGGGGTGGATCCCATGGCACCTTTTTTTGAAGAGGAGCGGGGGAGACGTCCCCAGTGACCTGGCAAATATATACCCCTCAATCAACATGGTAAAAACAGGTGATAGGGTGACTATCACATTACGTCCATGGGAGCTTACTCTGCACAAGTTGACTGCCACATTTTACACATTTCAACTTCAAAGATGCTACATTAAAAGTGCTATGGGGTGGCCTGACCTGGTGAAAGGCGCTATATAAATGCAAGTCAAGGATACAGATGAACCCTTTCCGGTTGAGACGGGATGAACTCTGAAGTCATCACATCGTCCTTCAGAACTGAGTTAAAAATATAAAAGCTGAGATGATTTCACTCATTCTTTACTTTATTATTTTTTATCTAAAGTAGACTGGGGAAGGATTTCCTCTTACCCACTTCAATGAAGTCATTATCCTCCAGGACATCCTCAATCGCATCATCAGGATCTAACAAGCTGGATCCCTGACACCTTCTTACCAGGAAGCCGCTGTTGCCGAGACTCACAGCCCCGCTATCCGGCTTGTTCTTCATGTATCTCCGCAGTGCCTCAGTGCCCAGCCACTGGACACTGGCCCGAGTGTCCTTACAGGGCACGGTCAGCCACTCCTCCCGGACATGTACCGTAAACCGAGACATCTCCACACAGCACACCCGCTCCCAGCGCCTGGAGCCCGGCTCACAGTGACCACAGGACTGAGTCCAGTAACCCCGCCCCCTCCCTCCCACTGACCACCCACAGACCAGCCCCTCCCACTGACCACTCACAGACCAGCCCCTCCATCCCACTGACCACCCACATACCAGCCCCTCCCACTGACCACCCACAGACCAGCCCCTCCCACTGACCACTCACAGACCAGCCCCTCCCACTGACCACTCACAGACCAGCCCCTCCATCCCACTGACCACCCACAGACCAGCCCCTCCCACTGACCACCCACAGACCAGCCCCTCCCACTGACCACCCACAGACCACACCCTCCCTCCCACTGACCACTCACAGACCAGCCCCTCCCACTGACTACCTACAGACCAGCCCCTCCCTCCCACTGACAACCCACAGACCAGCCCCTCCCTCAAACTGACCACTCACAGACCAGCCCCTCCCACTGACAACCCACAGACCACCCCCTCCCTCCCACTGACCACCCACAGACCAGCCCCTCCCACTGACAACCCACAGACCACACCCTCCCTCCCACTGACCACCCACAGACCAGCCCCTCCCACTGACCACTCACATACCAGCCCCTCCCACTGACAACCCACAGACCACCCTTCCCTCCCACTGACCACCCACAGCCCAGCCCCTCCCTCTGACCACCCACAGCCCAGCCCCTCCCTCCCACTGACCACCCACAGCCCAGCCCCTCCCTCCCACTGACCACCCACAGACCAGCCCCTCCCTCCCACTGACCACTCACAGACCAGCCCCTCCCTCCCACTGACCACCCACAGCCCAGCCCCTCCCTCTGACCACCCACAGCCCAGCCCCTCCCTCCCACTGACCACCCACAGCCCAGCCCCTCCCTCCCACTGACCACCCACAGATCAGCCCCTCCCTCCCACTGACCAGCCCCTCCCTCCCACTGACCACTCACAGACCAACCCCTCCCACTGACCACTCACAGACCAACCCCTCCCACTGACCACTCACAGACCAGCCCCTCCCACTGACCACCCCCAGACCAGCCCCTCCCTCCCACTGACCACCCACAGACCAGCCCCTCCCTCCCACTGACCACTCACAGACCAGCCCCTCCCTCCCACTGACCACCCACAGCCCAGCCCCTCCCTCTGACCACCCACAGCCCAGCCCCTCCCTCCCACTGACCACCCACAGCCCAGCCCCTCCCTCCCACTGACCACCCACAGATCAGCCCCTCCCTCCCACTGACCAGCCCCTCCCTCCCACTGACCACTCACAGACCAACCCCTCCCACTGACCACTCACAGACCAACCCCTCCCACTGACCACTCACAGACCAGCCCCTCCCACTGACCACCCCCAGACCAGCCCCTCCCTCCCACTGACCACCCACAGACCAGCCCCTCCCTCCCACTGACCAGCCCCTCCCTCCCACTGACCACTCACATACCAGCCCTTCCCACTGACCACTCACAGACCAGCCCCTCCCACTGACCACTCACATACCAGCCCCTCCCACTGACCACACAGACCAGCCCCGCCCACTGACCACCCACAGACCAGCCCCTCCCACTGACCACTCACAGACCAGCCCCTCCCTCCCACTGACCACACACAGACCAGCCCCCCCCCTCCCTCCCACTGACCACTCACAGGCCACTCCCTCCCTCCCACTGACCACCCACAGACAAGCCCCTCCCTCCCACTGACCACCCCCTCCCTCCCACTAACCACCCACAGGCCACCCCTCCCTCCCACTGACCAGTCACAGACCAGCCCCTCCCTCCCACTGACCAGTCACAGACCAGTCCCTCCCTCCCCCACTGACCACTCACAGACCAGCTCCTCCCTCCCCCACACCACCCACAGACCAGCCCCTCCCTCCCACTGACCACCCACAGACCTCCTGCTCCCTCCGACTGACCACCCACAGACCAGCCCATCCCTCCCCCAGACCAACCCCTCCCTCCCAGACCTCCCCCTCCCTCCCACTGACCACCCAGAGACCAGCCCCTCCCTCCCACTGACCACCCACAGACCAGCCCTTCCCTCCCACTGACCACCCACAGACCAGCCCCTCCCTCCCACTGACCACACAGACCAGCCCCTCCCTCCCACTGACCACCCACAGACCAGCCCCTCCCTCCCACTGACCACCCACAGGCCACTCCTCCCTCCCACTGACCACCCACAGACAACCCCCTCCCTCCCTCTGACCATCCACAGACCACCCTTCCCTCCCCAACCCTCCCACTAACCACTCACAGACGACCCTCTCCCTCCCGCGCTGACCCTCTCCCTCCCGCGCTGACCCTCTCCCTCCCGCGCTGACCCTCTCCCACCCGCACTGACCCTCTCCCTCCCGCGCTGACCCTCTCCCTCCCGCGCTGACCATCTCCCTCCCGCGCTGACCCTCTCCCTCCCGCGCTGACCATCTCCCTCCCGCGCTGACCATCTCCCTCCCGCGCTGACCATCTCCCTCCGCGCTGACCATCTCCCTCCCGCGTGACCATCTCCTCCCGCGCTGACCATCTCCCTCCCGCGCTGACCATCATCCCTCCCGCGCTGACCCTCTCCCTCCCGCGCTGACCCTCTCCTCCCGCGCTGACCCTCTCCCTCCGCGCTGCCATCTCACCTCCCGCGCTGACATCTCCCTCCCACTGACCATCTCCCGCACTGACCATCTCCCTCCCGCACTGACCATCTCCCTCCCGCGCTGACCATCTCCCTCCCGCGCTGACCATCTCCCTCCCGCGCTGACCATCTCCCTCCCGCGCTGACCATCTCCCTCCCGCGCTGACCATCTCCCTCCCGCGCTGACCATCTCCCTCCCGCGCTGACCATCTCCCTCCCGCGCTGACCCACTCCCTCCCGCGCTGACCCTCTCCCTCCCGCGCTGACCATCTCCCTCCCGCGCTGACCATCTCCCTCCCGCGCTGACCATCTCCTCCCGCGCTGACCCTCTCCCTCCCGCGCTGACCCTCTCCCTCCCGCGCTGACCCTCTCCCTCCCGCGCTGACCCTCTCCCTCCCGCGCTGACCCTCTCCCTCCCGCGCTGACCCTCTCCCTCCCGCGCTGACCCTCTCCCTCCCGCGCTGACCCTCTCCCTCCCGCGCTGACCATCTCCCTCCCGCGCTGACCATCTCCCTCCCGCGCTGACCATCTCCCTCCCGCGCTGACCATCTCCCTCCCGCGCTGACCCTCTCCCTCCCGCGCTGACCCTCTCCCTCCCGCGCTGACCCTCTCCCTCCCGCGCTGACCATCTCCCTCCCGCGCTGACCATCTCCCCTCCCGCGCTGACCATCTCCCTCCCGCGCTGACCATCTCCCTCCCGCGCTGACCATCTCCCTCCCGCGCTGACCATCTCCCTCCCGCGCTGACCATCTCCCTCCCGCGCTGACCATCTCCCTCCCGCGCTGACCATCTCCCTCCCGCGCTGACCATCTCCCTCCCGCGCTGACCATCTCCCTCCCGCGCTGACCATCTCCCTCCCGCGCTGACCCTCTCACACGCTGACCCTCTCCCTCCCGCACTGACCATCTCCCTCCCGCGCTGACCATCTCCCTCCCGCGCTGATCATCTCCCTCCCGCGCTGACCATCTCCCTCCAGCGCTGACCATCTCCCTCCAGCGCTGACCATCTCCCTCCCGCGCTGACCGTCTCCCTCCCGCGCTGACCGTCTCCCTCCCGCGCTGACCCTCTCATACGCTGACCCTCTCCCACGCTGACCCTCTCCCACGCTGACCATTCCTCATGCTGACCATCTCCATCACTGATATGGTGGGTGTTGTTTCTGTTGATGTATACCTCTGGGTCTGGACGAGAAACGCGCTCAGTGTCACCCTCCCTGTTTGCCATGTGGATGGCCGAATTGACAGCCCTGTATCTACCCTGTTTAGTGTTTTTTCATGGAGCAAATTGGTTGAGGTTACAAGTGTTCTCCCCAACATCTGGCTGGGAGGACGTAAGTGTGAAGGTTCAAGATTATGAAATCTTCGTCCATTACCTTTCTGAGGTAAGCAACACGTCTCTGATTGGCCAGCAACATGCTTGAAGGACAAGGAAGATTGGGCAATTGAATGAATCAAACATTGATTATCATTGATTATCATAGAATTTACAGTGCAGAAGGAGGCCATTTGGCCCATTAAGTCTGCACCGGCTCCTGGAAAGAGCACCCTACCCAAGGCCAACACCTCCACCCTATCCCCATAACCCAGTAACCCCACCCAACACTAACGTCAATCTTGGACACTAAGGGCAATTTATCATGGCCAATCCACCTAACCTGCACATCTTTGGACTGTGGGAGGAAACCGGAGCACCCGGAGGAAACCCACGCACACACGGGGAGGATGTGCAGACTCCGCACAGACAGTGACCCAAGCTGGAATCGAACCTGGGACCCTGGAGCTGTGGAGCAATTGTGCTATCCACAATGCTACCGTGCTGCCCGACATGGGGAACAAACATACAATCTAGCCCCAGAATGTTGTTGAAGGGGTCAGGGAGCATGACTCCAGTGAAATCACTGGGAGCTTGGATTATAAATATGGATTGCAATATGGACTGTGTGATTCCTGCCTTTAAACGGGACTATTGCTCTTCAAATTGATTCACAGAGAATATGGGGCACGATTCTCCCAACGGGAGACTAAGTGCCGACGCCTGAGTGAAAACCGGAGTGTTTCACTCCGGCGTGGAAGGCCGCTCCTCGTCCCCTATTCTCCCACCCCCAGGGAGCTAGGAGCGGCGCCGCATCAATTTCGCTCGCCGGTCCTTGGCGCCCGTGTCAAAGCGGCGCCGCCTAAGTGATGCGGCCGGCGGCGCCTGAATAACGTCACCCGCGCATGCGCGGTTGCTGTCCTCCCCGCGGGCTCCCCGCAAGACATGAGCATTGATCTTGCGGGGTGGCGGAGGGAAAAGAGTGCGTCTTTTAGAGACGCCGGCCCGCCGATCGGTGGGCACCGATCGCGGGCCAGACCCCCACTGAGCACCCCCCTGGTGCTCGATCCTCCCTTCCCCACCCCCCAAAGGCCGCACACACAGCATTCTCGCGCTGTTCACGCCGGCAGCGACCAGGTGTGGTTGGCACCGGCGTGAACCAGTCGTGTTGGGCAGGCTGCTCGGCCCATCTGGGCCGGAGAATCGCCGCTCGACCGTTAGAAACGGTGAGCGGCGATTTTCCGAGCGGCCTGTCGTAAAATCGGCACGCCGTTTTGGGGGGGGGGGGTGGGAGAATCGCGTGCAGGTGCCAGGGCAGCGTGGCGGGAATTGCCCTGCACTCCCATGATTCTCCCACCCGGCGTGGGGGTCGGAGAATCGTGCCCATGAAGTCTAAAAGAATACAGAAAATAAATGAATTTTAAGTCGTTATCTATAAATACTTAACATAAAAGTGATGTCTAATCATTGACATGATAATTAAATGGCACATGCCCATTGAGACACAGGCTCAAATAAATAAAGTCTTATATTTTTTATTTATAATCTTGTTACTCCGATTTCAGCACACAAATAAACACAGCAAATATTAAAATCATGTTGTAGGGGAAAAAATGTCAAATGCTGAGAATTTGAAATCAAACAGAAAAACAGAGAATCTGACAACCAGAGGAGAACGTTACCATTCAGGAGCAGACCTGTCATTACAAGGACTAAAAGCTCGGACCAATATTCGCAAATGTTTTTGAGGGGCGAGGAGAGGGAAGGCGAGAACTTTGGCAGCGCCATGTTGTAGTATTTCTAAACTTGCAGAAAGCATTTGAGAAAGTTCCACATGAAAGACTATTGGTCAAGCAGAAGGCTGTGTGTAAACAAATTGAGTTGGAGTTGTGGAAAGAATTGGGTTGGGGGGGGGGGGGGGAGAAGCACTGGGTTCAAGTGCTGGACTGAGACCAGACAAGAGATTGGTCTCAGGGCCCTACTGGTTCATCTAAATGGCCTGAATTGAGAAACGCAATTGACTTTGGCTAAAATCGATGATACAAAACCAGGTGGGGAGGTGAATAGGTCATTAAAATCAAATTAGGTTATAAAGAAGGAATTATACAAATGTTGCACTTATGGCAGGTGAAATTTAATTCATTACGAAGGAGGGTGAAATGTTGAGGGGGAGTGTGCGGGGCATGTTCACACAACAAAAGGTAGTAAGTTCTTCATAGATTCGACTGTCACTACGTCAAATCATCACAATCGTCAAATGCAAACATGCTGGGAAACCAAACTGGCAAAACCTACCTGTGTTTATATAGCGCCTTTAACATAGTAAAAAGACACAAGGCATTTCGACAGTGAGCTATCAAGTAACATTTGCCAATGAGCCACATAAGGGGATATTAAGGCAGGTGATCAAAAGCTTGGTCAAGGACATTGATTTTAAGGAGCACCTGGGAGGGAGAGAGGAAGTGGGGTGGTGAGATTTGAAGTGGAATCCAGAGCTGAAGGCCTGGACGGCTGAAGGCAGGCCCACTAATAGTGGATTGATTAAAATCGGGGGTGCTCCAGAGGCTGCAATTGCAGCAGATATCTCGAAGGTTTAAAGGTTGGAGGCGATTATGGGGATAGGGAGGGACGAGGGGAAGGCCTATAGGGATTTCAAAACAAGGATGAGTGTCTTAAAATCGAGGTGTTTTCTTTAAACAAAAGCCAATGTGGGTCCACAAACACAGGGATGACAAGGTGAGTGAAGTAGGATAAGAGGCAGCAGTTCTGGATGTTTATGGAGGAGACTGATGGGAGGGTAGCTCGGGGTACATGGGGATAGACAAATCTAAAGGTAACAAAGGCGTGGATGAGGTTTCAGCAGAAGATAAGCTGAGGCAGGGACAGGGTCGGGAGATGTGAAGGAGGTGGAAACAGATGGTCTCAATGATGGCAGCTTAGTAGAGTGTATGTGTGAGGCTGTATGGCGCTGGATCAGGTAACAACTTGAATATAAAGACAGTCAAAGGAAGACAAAGGGAAACAAAGGGGCAGCACGGTAGCATGGTGGTTAGCATAAATGCTTCACAGCTCCAGGGTCCCAGGTTCGATTCCCGGCTTGGGTCACAGTCTGTGTGAAGTCTGTACGTTCTCTCCCGTGTGTGCGTGGGTTTCCTCCGGGTGCTCCGGTTTCCTCCCACAGTCCAAAGATGTGCGGGTTAGGTGGATTGGCCATGCTAAATTGCCCGTAGTGTCCTAATAGTAAGGTTAAGGGGGGGGGGGGGGGGGGGGGGAGTTGTTGGGTTACGGGTATAGGGTGGATACATGGGTTTGAGTAGGGTGATCATTGCTCGGCACAACATCGAGGGCCGAAGGGCCTATTCTGTGCTGTACTGTTCTATGTTCTATACTGTCATAAGTCAAAATGACAAGGAAAGGTGGGAAAATCTCATGTGTCTTCAGCCTCCAAAGGTTAGTGATGAGAGAGGGGCTTCCTTGAACGCGAGATATTCAAACGATTGGGAACAAGGCGGATTGGCTTCAATTTGAATTGTGATCATGGGAGAGAGAATATTGGTACTAATGGGGAAACGGGAAGACCAGGAATGATGTCAAAAAGAGGTGTGGGCCCCATACGGACCTGCAGAGTTTCAGGTAAAAAGCCCATCACCATCTTCATGTACGTCTAGTGATGGGTAGTAGCTTTACCAGCAAATGCACCCATCCTGATAATGAATATTTAAAAACAATTCCGGAATCATTCCAGAGGTTGTTGCTGGGATGGGGAATTTACAGTTTCTAGGTGAGGTAAGGTATGGTGGCCATAGTCCCAAATGACCAGAGGCTGCTTTCCCCTTTGAGAGGGAGAGGTGACTGGTGGTGATTTAACCTAAGTGTCACCACACCTCGGGAGAGGGGCAAGTTTGAGAAGGAGCGGCCTTCATGAATTAACAATTTCTATGGTAATAGCAGCTAAATTAGGTGAATAATTTCATTTTACTTGTCCATTTCAGCGATTAACATCTCACTGATGGTTCTAATCACATTGTGGTTGATTGTAGAAGCTCAAAATTTTTGATGGAATTAATGTGCTCAGTAAAGCAGATATTTGCTCTAGTGTTTAGGGTCATCAGTCGTGTTCCATATAGGGTTGTACTGCTTGCCAAACCTGTGAACAGAAATCATAATGAATAGACAGACCAACAATGACAAATTAGTTAAGAATTACTTTGCCCTCCTCATCTCTGGGATGAAACTGAACACAAATCTCGCAGCAATTTGTCAGGCAATTGCTCAATCACTGCATATATCTGTATATATCGCTGTATATAATCGAAGATAGTGGGCTGCATTCTCTGATTTGGAGATGGTGCCCCCACGCCGGCGTGGGAACGGTTACGCCAGGAATACTGGCGCAAAACAGCCATTAATTCCATGTTTTGCTGGGGGCTAGCAGGAAGGTAGCGTAGAGCACCCAGCTCTAGCTGCCGATACAGCCTGGAGAATTGCCGTATCCTTGGCCGCGCATGCGCACAGCGACAGCCTGCAGCGGCCGCGCCGTGCTTCACAGCGACCGGCTTGTACGCCCCGGACCACCCCACTACCATGCCCCAGCCTCGAATATGTCCACGCCTGGTCACGGATCGGCCCTCCCCCGACATTGGCAGTGCTGGACTGAGTCCGCAGCCGCCATGTCGAGTTCCCGACGGGTGAGATCACACGTGTCCCCGCGCCATTGGGCACTCAGCCGGTCGGGGCCGTAGCATTGGGGGGCGCGTATCAGGCAATGGCCTGAGGCCATGGATACGTGGCGCGGCGTACTCACAGAGTACGCCCCTTTGGAGGGCGTGGAGCATCGCGGAAAGTGGTGCCACCTGCCATTCTGTTGGGAATTTGGATTCTCCGGCCCGTTGCTGAACGCGATTTCAGCGTCGGCGACCGGAGAATGCAACCCAATGCGTGTTGTCAGACTAGCCAGCTGAAGGAGGGTGAGACCTCATAACATTTAAGAAGTATTTAGATGTTCACTTGTGATCCCAGGGCATACAAGGGTATGAGCCAAGTGCTGGAAAATAAGGTTAGAATGGTTAAGTGGTTGTTTTTGACTGGCACAGACACAATGAGCTGAAGAGTCTTTTCTATGCTGTATGATTCTATATCTCCAATGTTACACAGTATGGAGCTATTATGGGCAGTTTAAGTGATTCTCTATGGGATGTGACATACCTATTCTCTCAATGTAAATTGTAATCTCCCTGCTACAACAAATCCAGTTATTCCCAACTCCAAAATCCACGTAGCTACAGTGGGAGGCAGATTAGGGGATTTTAACTCCTGTTATCAATTCCAGGTAAAGCTTGCTTCAAAATTAAGCAAAATTAATTCTCAATATGGCATTAACTGCAGACTGAAGAGCTGGGAAAATAGAAAATTAAAACACACACATGCACAGAAGCACACAAACAAACACGCAGCAAAAACATACACAAATATGCAGACATGCAGAGAAACACATATACACACAGAAATACACATCTAGGTAAGGTGGGATAGGAATTCAATGAATGATGTCAGTCACTGATGGAAAGAGCCAGCAGGTAGCCTGATGCCAGCTTAATACACAAGACGGGCTGTGACAATTAGTTATAGTTTTCTAACTCGCTGTTCAGACATATAAATATGGATTACACATATCTGGAAATGAAAATCAATCCACTCAGTCAGTACTAGACAATGGTAGAAATCTGCCCCATTGTATTTGACCAGTATTGTCTAGACGTTCCCGGGGTCTGTGACTGTGATAACTTACCTTCCCTTCAATCAGCAACTTCTGGACAATTTCAAAGTCTGAGGTCATAAATCGGTCTCTAACTAAGGGCCTGCAAAGGAGAAACAGTATAAATCAGGAAAGGGAAAGTGAGACTGAGCACTGGTGATAATACAGACATCTCTTGCTACTAACTTACATTTTTTATACTGGATTTATTCCTGAAGCATCACAGAATGTTTCTGTAAACCCTTTCATTTCACAATCATCATTGCAGATAGTCTGCGTGAATCTATTAAATAACTTCCTTAACTATCGAACGTGTGAGCAGTTAATGCTCCATAAACACTCCTGTCGGTGAGTTCAACCTCTGAGGGGCAATAATGAAAAGCATCATTGAGGATGCACTGGATAGGGTGATGGATCCTGGCATGAAAAAATGAAATGAAATGAAAATCACTTATTGTCACGAGTAGGCTTCAATGAAGTTACTTGTGAAAAGTCGCCACATTCCGGCGCCTGTCCGGGGAGGCTGGTACGGGAATCGAACCGTGCTGCTGGCCTGCTTGGTCTGCTTTAAAAGCCAGTGATTTAGCTCAGTGAGCTAAACCAGCCCCTGGCTCCTTGTGAGCCCCTTATGAGTAGGTACAAATTAACAAGGGAGGAGCCCTGCTAATGATCACTGATAGCTGAAGGTTCAAATCTAGTGTCAGGAATTGGCAGCCAAATTGAACAGGGCCCAGATTGTTTAGTACAAAACTAGGGCTGCAATAATATTGTTAGTCACCTACTTATGTGTGCCCTGCCTGAAGGTGAGTCCTTGGTTCATTGTTTGCTGATGCTTCATCCTGAGCCATTTTCTTAACCAATGTAATCAGAGGTGGTTTGTCTCCCACTTTCAGGACGGGCAGGGTAGGAAGGCAGCTTCCAAATCTACCTCAGCTGGAATGCACATCGAACCCACAATGTTGATGCTATTCTCAACCATCTAAGTTAGCCAGTTCCCTGAATATGGTTACGAGAATGCTTCATTTGGGGTACTGTTTAAAATTTCAGTATCTCCACCTCAAGAGGGAAATTATACATCAGAAAGTGGCAGAACGGAGTTGGACTTCTTGCCTTCATTTTTCATTTCATTTCAATTTGGGTTCACTTCAGTAAGAGACTTAAAGGAAATCAGATTCAGGTATGTGGACTTATTTAAGGAATCATCAACAGGTAAGGACGAGAATAGTTTGAGCTGATGGGGTCAGATTGAAAGCAGGAAGCAAGGAGTGCACTTTTCTCGGAGGGAGAGGATTTTGGGAATGTTAATGAGGATGGAAGCCGTGCCCCTACAAGGAGAACACGGCAAATGGGAGGGTCTGGGAGGCAAGGCTCAGTATTTCAGAACATAATTTAAAGAGTTTGGGTTGTGCCTGAATACCTGTGTGGGGCTGAAGAGGAACCTTTGATGGAAGTTTTCGGCATTGGCTAGTGATGTTTGTTTTTGTCTCTGGCAGTTGCTGGGGGCAAAGATGGGCAGCCTCATGGGCAAAGGATCAAGAAAAATATTGGGTAAACTTGTATGAGGCTGATGGCCGTTTCTTGTCCTCAGTTGAAAACACACAAAACTGTGCCTTAACTTTTGTTACAATCACAATAGAGACTGATAGAATCATATCATAGAATTTACAGTGCAGAAGGAAGCCTTTTGGCCCATCAGGTCTGCACCAGGCCATGGAAAGAGCACCCTACCTACCTCCATCCTATCCCCGTAACCCAGTAACCCCACCCAACCTTTTTGGACTCTGAGGTCAATTTAGCGTGACCAATCCACCTAATCTGCACATCTTTGGACTGTGGGAGGAAACCGGAGAACCCGGAGGAAACCCACGCAGACACAGGGAGAACGTGCAGACTCCACACAGACAGTGACCCAAGCCGGGATTCGAACCTGGGACCCTGGAGCTGTGAAGCAACAGTGCTACCCACTGTGCTACCGTGCTGCCCCAGCTTTTAAAAAGCTTTAAATAGCTTTAGAAAAAGAGATGTGAACTTCCAGTTACTCGCTGCAAGAACGACTCAAAAAGATGTTGTGTTTTAGAACTTTTACTGTAACAAATAGGGCGGCATCCTCCCACAGTCCAAAGGTGTGCAGGTTAGGTGGATTGGCCATGCTAAATTACTCTTAGTGTCCAAAAAGGTTGGGTGGGGTTGCTGGGTTACGGGGATAGGGTGAAGGTGTGGACTTAGGTGGAGTGCTCTTTCCATGGGCCAGTGCAGACTTGATGGACCGAATGGCCTCCTTCTGCACTGTAAATTCTATGATTGTATGATTATGAGGATAGATTGGAGAGGTTGGGACTGTTCTCCTTGGAGAGAAGAAGGCTCAGAGAATGTTTGATAGAGATGTTCAAAATAATGAGGGGGATGGACAGAGTAGATCGAAGAGAAACTGTTCCTACTCAATAAAGAATTGAGAATGAGAGGCACAGATTTAAGTGATTTGCAAAAAAAGCAAATGCGATGCGAGAATTTGTTTTTCATATAAATGGTTTGGGGTCTGGAATGCACTACCTGGAAGTTTGATAGAGGCAGGTTCAGTGGAGGCATTCCAGAGAGCATTAGATGATTATTTGAATAGAAACAATCTGCACGGGTACGGGGAAAAGGCAGGGGAATGGCACTAAATCATGATGCTTGTTTGGAGAACCAGTGCAAACACAATGGGTCGAATGGCCTCCTTGTGCACCATAACAATTCTGTGATTGTGAGTGCAGACATCTTGGAGTGTTGTGGGCCTGGAGAAAATTTACAGAGACAAGGAGAAGCGAGGGATTCGAAAACAAAGATGAGAATTTTGAAATCAGGATCTGTCTGGGAGTATGCATCAGGATGATGGGGGAGTTATTGCCTACTCCTGCTCCTGGTTCTGATATTCTAAGATAGAACTAATCCGTCGAATTCCACCTTCTAGCTTTTTGCCTGCAGCCGTGTAGGTAACAGCACCTCAAGCACAAATCCATGGTGTTCTTGATTAATAAGGGGATTTCTTGATTAAGAGGATCAGGGGTTCAGGGGAGAAGGCAATGAGGAACAGATCAGCCATGATCGAATAGTGGCGCAGACCCGAAGGGCCGAGTAGCCTAATTCTGCTCCTATATCTTACGGTCTTATGCACACAGGCAGCAGAGATTTGGATGATCTCAAATTTACAGAGTAGAATGTGGGAGACCAGCCAGGAATGTGTTGAAATAGTCACGTCTACAGGTAACAAAGGAAATGGATGAGAGTTTCAAAACAAAGAACAATACAGCACAGGAACAGGCCCTTCAGCCCTCCAAGCCTGTACCGGTCATGATACCAACCTTTGGCAAAACCCTCAGCACTTCCTTGTGCCGTATCCCTCTGTACCCATCCTGTCCATGTATTTGTCAAGATGCCTTTTGAACGCCGTTAATCTATCTGCTTCTGCAGCCTCATCGGCAATGCGTTCCAGGCACTCACCACCCTCTGCGTAAAACACCTGCCTCGCACATCGCCTCTAAACTTTGCCCCACTGACCTTAAACCTATGCCCCCTGGTGACTGACCCCTCCACCCTGGGAAAGAGTGCCTGCCCATCCACTCTATCCATGCCCCTCATAATCTTGCAGACTTCTATCAGGTCACCTTCAACCTCCATCTTTCTAATGAAAACAGTCCGAGGCTATTCAGCTTCTCTGCGTAGTTAACACCGTCCAGACCAGGCAACATCCTGGTAAACCTCCTCTGCACCCTCTCCAAAGTATCCACTTCCTTCTGATAGTGTGGCGACCAGAATTGTGCACAATAAAATAACTGCAGCCTTATCAAGATTCTATATAACTGTAGCATGACTTGCCAGTTTTTATACTCAATGCCCCGTCCAATGAAGGCAAGCATTCCGTATGCTTTCTTGACTACCTGGTCCACTTGTGTTGCCACCTTCAAAGATCTGTGGACCTGCACGCCCAGATATCTTTGACTTTCTATATTCCTAAGAATTTTACCATTTACGGTATATTTCCCCTCTATGTTGGACCTACCAAAATGTATCACCTCACATTTACATATTTGTCGAGATTAAACTCCATTTGCCATTTCTCTGCCCAAGTCTCCAACCTATCTATGTCCTGCTGTATCCTCTGACAATCCTCAACACTATCTGCCACTCCACCCACTTTGGTGTCATCCGCGAACTTACTAATCAGACCAGCTACATTTTCCTCCAAATTGTTTATGTACACTACAAACAACAGAGGCCAGCACAGATCCCTGTGGAACACCAATAGTCACAACCTTCCATTCAGAAATACACCCACCTACTGTTACCCTTTGCCTGCTGTGACTGAGCAGCAGTGGTGGAGGGTGGAGTCGGCATGGGGTTTAGAGTCAGGACTGAAAACAGTGGTTTCAATCTTCCCAATATTTAACTGGAGGAAATTTGAAGAACAGATCCCATGTTCTTAAATATATCCATGTACTGGACTGGGGGCTGGAGTATATTCTGTGATGTTATAAAGCCACATTCTTATCAAAACTGACTTTGTTTACTGAGTGGATGGAAACCACAGGATAGGTTTTAGTAAGACTGGCAGCTGTATTTGTAAGTGGCCTAAACAACGGTTCTTAACATGGCTGAACATTTGCAGGACTCCACCGACAAAGCTATCAGAAAGGAAACGACCACCAAAATAATCTGCTTAAATGATCTAAATTCCCTGAACTACACATGGACATCCAGACATAATTGGTTTATTTAGATGTGTACAGACCGATCAGTTAAACTCATCACTTTAGACAATAAACCCTGGCTGAGGAGAGTCTCCACCACGGATCATTCAGACAAACTCACTACAGTAAGCAATTAACACAAACAATGGACCGAGAGTGAGGGTTTCTCAGTTTGCTGTGACCATATTTAGCAACTGTCTAGATTGTGGCGGGAGGTCATGTGGCAGCAAGCCAAACCTTTATGTAAAAAGAAACTGCTTTTCAAGAGTGTGCCAGTCACAGAGTGTGAGTAAGGGCAAAAAGAGAACTTGTGACCCTCACTCTTTCTCCAGCCATTCTACAAGCGTGCCCTGCTTGTGTATAATCAGCCAAGCACCGCAGGGCCTATCTTCAATGTAAACCAAACAGCCAATAACTTCAGAGGAAAAGACAGAGATCGTCCGTCAAGACTTTAAATCAGAGCCACGAAAAATCATTTAAAAAGGCCTAAATGCACCAGACCTTCAAATGTCACCACACCAACCTACAAGATGCACGTATAACCAATTTTATTTTACGCACTCTTAAATAATTTAACCTACTTTGACTGCTTGTAATCTACCTCTGTGTGTGTGAGAGAGAGACTCTTGGGTATTAAAGACCAGAAACATTATTTTGTTTTCTTTTAAAACTTAACAGAAAGCATGTCTTGGTGCTTCTTTTACAGTCACAGCACACTTACTAAATTGACAAACAAATCCTTTTAAAAACACCTTTTGCGATCAACCGAGTGGCAGAGAAAGAAGTAATCCTCTTGGTTGGGCTGGATTCAGTGAGCTGCAACAATGGCTCATCCATTTCCTACGTGAGCCAGGATTGTTAACTCTTTGGGTGGGATTCTCCAACCTCCCGCCGGGTCGGAGAATCACCCGGGGCCGGCGTCAATCCCGCCCCCACTGTGCCCCGAATTCTCCGCCACCCAAGATTCGGCGGGGGCGGGAATCCCGCCACTGACAAGCCTCTCCCTCCGGCGTGGATGAAACCACCTATCTTACAGGCGGGAGCAGGCGGCGCGAGCGGGCACCGGGTCCTGGGGGGGGCCGCAGGGCGATCTAACCCCAGGGAGTGCCCCCACGGTGGCCTGGCCCGCGATCAGGGCCCACCGATCGGCAGGCGGGCCTGTGCCGTGGCGGCACTCTATTTATTCCGCCTTCACCATGGTCTTCACCATGGCGGAGGCGGAAGAGGGCAGCACGGTAGCATTGTGGATAGCACAATTGCTTCACAGCTCCAGGGTCCCAGGTTCGATTCCAGCTTGGGTCACTGTCTGTGTGGAGTCTGCACATCCTCCCAGTGTGTGCGTGGGTTTCCTCCGGATGCTCCGGTTTCCTCCCACAGTCCAAAGATGTGCAGGTTGCGTGGATTGGCAATGATAAATTGCCCTTAGTGTCCAAAATTCTATGATAATCTATGATTAACCTAGGACAACAGTTCGGCAACATCGTGGGCCGAAGGGCCTGTTCTGTGCTGTATTTCTCTATGTTCCCCTGCGCATGCGCCAGGTTGACGTCAGCAGCCGCTGACGCTCCGGCGCATGCGCGAACTTACGCCGGCCGGCGAAGTCCTTTCGGCCCCGGCTGGCATGGCGCCAAAGGCCGTTCACGCCAGCCGGCGGAGTGGGAGCCACTCCGGTGCGGGCCTAGCCCCTCAATGTGAGGGCTTGGCCCCTAAAGGTGCGGAGATTCCGCACCTTTGGGGCAGCCCGACGCCAGAGTGGTTCACGCCACTCCAACACGCCGTGACCCCCCGCCCCGCCGGGTAGGGCAGAATCCCGGCCTTTGTTCGCCACGTGTTTGACTCTGTGCTCAATTTTCGTTTCTATTTGTCGAAGACCATTTTCACTCTGTCTATCTATTCTGACCAGCAGAACACGGTGGCACAGTGGTTAGCACTGCTGCCTCACAGCGCAGCGCCAGGAACCCCAGTTCAATTCCAGCCTCTGGTGATTTATCTGTATGGAGTTTGTTTTCTCCACGTGTCTGCGTGAGTTTCCTCCGGATGCTGCAATTTACTCCCACAGTCCAAAGATGTGCGGCTTAGGCGGATTGCCCATTCTAAATTGCCCCTTAGTGTCCAAAAGTTAAGTGGGGTTATGGGGTTACAGGGATAGGGTGGGGGAGTGGGCCTAGGTAGGGTGCTCTGTTGGAGGGTCGGTGCAGACACGATGGGCTGAATGGCCTCCTTCTACACTGCAGGGATTCTATGAAATTCCATGAAAAAAGCGCTGATTCCTTATTCTGCAGATTTTAGTGTGAGTAGAATTTATAACTTACTTCACCATCGACCGAATCAGCTGATAAACCTTTTCCAGTGGTTCCGTTGTGTGCAGTGGTCGCAAAAACTCAAGACCCTGGCACGCAGCAAGGAGCTCAATAGTAAGCACTGGAAGAAAATGGTACCCACAGAGAGTTAACTTGGTAACTGGCATTCAAAATGTTAGCTAATCTAATGTTGCATTTATACCGCATCTTTAACTTTCCAAGAAATATTAGCAAGAACACTGAGCCTAAGGAGGAAATATAATGACAAGTGACCAAAAACTTGGTCAAAGAAATACGATTAAATGAGATCGTAGAAGAGAAACGGAAGATTTAGTTAGGGAATTCCAGCATGCCTGCAGCTGAAGGCATGGCTGTCAATGATGGGGTGAAGGAGATGGGGGTTGTGCAGCAAGTCAGAGTTGGGAAAGGACAGAAATCTCAGAGGGTTGGAGGATGACGATGGTTAGAGAGTTAGAGAAGGACAAGGCTGGAAAGGGATTTGAACTCAAGGATGGGGCACCACTGGACCGAGAGTCAGTGTTTTACTTCACCTCAGGATGAGGCCGATGCATTTATTGCCTATCTCTAGTTGCTCTGATAGGGCAGTGTTACAACTGAGGATTTTGCTGGAGAGCTCTGGGGACCCAGGTTCAAATCCCACCACAGCAGGTGGTGAAATTTGAATTCAATAAAAACATGGAATTTGGACTTCTGGTGGCGGCCGTGGAGTGAGTGGGCGCTTATTTGGTAGCTCCCGCTTGTGGTGGACCTTTGGGACCCTTTTCCCTGATTTACGGTGGATTTAATCAACAAACCCGAGTGGTGACCAAACAGGTGGATCAGGGTAAAGCTGTTGATGTGGTGCATATGGATTTCAGTAAGGCGTTTGATAAGGTTCCCCACGGTAGGCTATTGCAGAAAATACGGAAGTATGGAATTGAAGGTGATTTAGCGGTTTGGATCAGTAATTGGCTAGCTGAAAGAAGACAGAGGGTGGTGGTTGATGGCAAATGTTCATCCTGGAGTTCAATTACTAGTGGTGTACCGCAAGGATCTGTTTTGGGGCCACTGCTGTTTGTCATTTTTATAAATGACCTGGAAGAGGGTGTAGAAGGATGGGTTAGTAAATTTGCAGATGACACGAAGGTCAGTGGACTTGTGAATAGTGCTGAAGGATGTTATAGGTTACAGAGGGACATAGATAAGCTGCAGAGCTGGGCTGAGAGGTGGCAGATGGAGTTTAACGTGGAAAAGTGTGAGGTGGTTCACTTTGGAAGGAGTAACAGGAATGCAGAGTACTGGGCTAATGGCAAGATTCTTGGTAGTGTGGATGAGCAGAGAGATCTCGGCATCCAGGTACATAAATCCCTGAAAGTTGCCACCCAGGTTAATAGGGTTGTTAAGAAAGCATATGGTGTGCTAGCCTTTATCAGTAGGGGGATTGAGTTTCGGAGCTACGAGGTCATGCTGCAGCTGTACAAAACTCTGGTGCGGCCGCACCTGGAGTACTGCGTGCAGTTCTGGTCACCACATTATAGGAAGGATGTGGAAGCTTTGGAAAGGGTTCAGAGGAGATTTACTAGGATGTTGCCTGGTATGGAGGGAAGGTCTTACGAGGAAAGGCTCAGGGACTTGAGGTTGTTTTCGTTAGAGAGGAGAAGGCTGAGAGGTGACTTAATAGAGACATATAAGATAGTCAGAGGGTTAGATAGGGTGGACAGTGGGAGTCTTTTTCCTCGGATGGTGATGACCAACACGAGGGGACATAGCTTTAAATTGAGGGGTGGTAGATATAGGACAGATGTCAGAGGCAGTTTCTTTACTCAGAGAGTAGTAGGGGTGTGGAACGCCCTGCCTGCAACAGTAGTAGACTCGCCAACTTTAAGGGCATTTAAGTGGTCGCTGGATAGATATATGGATGAAAATGGAATAGTGTAGGTCAGATAGGCTTCAGATGGTTTCACGGGTCGGCGCAACATCGAGGGCCGAAGGGCCCGTACTGCGCTGTAATGTTCTATGTTCTAAACCAGGAGATTGGTGAAGTAGAGGAGAAGGATTCCCCACCAGTGTATGGATTTGTGGACCAGAAGTGATCTGAAAAGGAGACATTGTTGGCGGAAGTGGAGACTGCAGCACAGGAGAATATGGTGGAGGGTCAGAGGCCGAAACTGCCGGCCCAGTGGTCAACGTAGCAGCTGGTGGTCTTTCTCCAGGAGAACTTTGCTCAGCAAAGAAAGGAATACGTGGATCCGATTAAGATGGAGATTGATCTTGTGGAGCAGAGATTGGAAGCCCAGGGCCAGGTGATCCAGAAAGTGGGAGAGGCGGTTGCTGAGCACGATGAGCAGCTAGACTCGATGGCGGTGGAGATGGGGTTGATGAAGGACCACCAGAAGAGGCTGGAGGAGAAAGTGGAGGATTTGGAGAACAGGTCGCGCAGGCAGAACCTGAAGATTGTTGGCCTTCCAGAGGGCAACGAGGGATCGGATGCAGGGCCATATGTGGTACGTATGTTCGAGAAGCTGTTGGGGGAAGGTGCGTATGCTCGATCCTTGGAAGTGGTCAGCACAGTGCGCTGATGAGGAAGCCGCTGAGGAATGAGCCACCGAGGGCGATGGTGGTACAACCGGTTCCTGGACAAGGAACAGATCTTGAGGTGGGCCAGGCAGACGAGGAGCTGCATATGGGAAGGTAACGAGAGTTGCGTATTTACCAGGACTTGGGTGCAGAACTGGCCAAAAGATGGGCGAGCTACAACAAGGTGAAATCGGCCCTCTTTAAGGAGGGCGTGAAGTTCGGCATGCTGCACCCAGTGTGTTTGTGGGTAACTTACGAGGGCCAGGAACTTTATTTCAAATCACCAGATGAGGCGATGAACTTTGTTAAGGACAGGGGACTGGCAGGTGATGGGGGATATTGAACTTGGGGGCGAGTAGTTGTGTTCCTGATATGCTGCTAAATTTATTTTCTCTTTGGGTTTTGTATGTATTGTTTTACACTAAGTTTGGGGCCATTACTCAGTTTTGTTTCTGGGTTAACCTTGTTCTTAATGGGGATGGTGGGTGGAATTTTCTTCTTTGTGTTTGTTGGGGATGGATGTTCGAGCAGGGGGAGGGAGACCAGTTGGGGGGGGGGGGGGGGGGGGGGGTAGAATGCTTCGTGCCATGGGCGGGGGCTATCAGGCTAGCTGGGCGGGCTAGCTCACGGAAACGCAGTTGGGGGGGGGGGAGCAGGTGATCAGTTTGTTGAGGGGGGTTGTGATTGTTATTTTGGGGAGGGGTTATGGGGGAGGGAGGGAGGGGAGAGGGGTTATTGATCTGCTGGCAGGGAAGGGACTGGTGCTTGGAGACAGATTGGGGGTCGATGACGGTGGCTGCCCGAGGGCGGGGCTGAGGTGTCGCGGGACGTGGGCCGGAGGCTGGCCTAAGAAGGTTGATCGGGGGTGGGCGACCAGGCTGATCACATGGAGCATGAGGGGGCCGAATGGGCCGGTCAAGAGGGCTCGCATATTAGTGCATTTGAAGAGTTTGAAGGTGGCGCTACAGGAGACACACCCGAGGATAGTGGATCAGACTAGGCTGAGGAAGGGGTGGGTTGGGCAGGTAGTTCATTCAGGGCTGGATTCTAAAACTAGGGCGGTAGTGATCTTGATCAATTAGCGGGCGTCATTTGAGGTAGGGAGCATAGTGGCGGACTCGGGGGGTACGTTATGGTGAGTGGGAAGCTGGAGGGGATGTCAGTGGTATTAGTGAATATCTATGCACCAAGCTGGGACGACGTGGAGTTTATGAGGCGGGTGTTGGGGAGGAACCCGGACTGGACTCCCATAGGCTGATCATGGTGGGGGACGTTAATACGGTTATAGATCCGAGGTTGGATCAGTCGAGTTCAAGAACAGGGAGGGTGCCAACCGTGGTGAAGGAACTAAAGGGGTTTATGGAACAGATGGGAGGGGAAGATCCGTGGAGGTTCGGACAACCAAGAGCGAAGGAGTTTTCTTTTTTCTCCCATGTACACAAAGGGAACTCCCGGATCGTTTTTTTCATTTTGAACAGGGCTTTGCTGGCGGGTAGGTGCCGGGTATTCGGCGATTGTGTCGGACCATGCCCCACACTGGGTGGATTTACGGGTGAGCAAGGAGGGGGGTCAGCGCCCGCAATGGAGATTGGATATAGGACAGTTAGCGGATGAGGTGGTGTGCGGGCAAGTGAGGGAGGCCACCCAGAATTATTTGGAGATAAATGAAACAGGGGAGGTTTCAGCAGCAACAGTATGGGAGGCACTGAAGGCAGTAGTTAGGGGGGAGCTAATTTCGATACGGGCTCATAGGGAGAAAGTGGAGCGGGCAGAGATGGATAGGCTGGTTAGGGAGATCCTTCAGGTGGACAGAAGGTACTCTGAAGCCCTGGAGGCGGGAATGTTGAAGGAGCGGCAGAAGCTGCAGATGGAGTTTGGGCTGATATCCACAGGGAAGGCGGTGAGGCAGTTGAGGAAGGCGAGGGGGGTGATATATGAGCTTGGGGAGAAGGCCAGTAGGATGCTAGCACACCAGCTCAGGAAAAGGGAGGTGGCCAGGGAGATAGGAAGAGTGAAGGACAGAGTGGGGGGAACACTCTTGGACCCAGCGGGAGTGAATGGGGTGTTCAAGGAATTTTACAATCGGTTGTATGAGTCGGAGCCCCCAGCTGGGGTGGAGGGGATGAGGCAGATTTTGGAAGGGTTGGAGTTTCCGAAGGTGGAGGGAGGGTTGGTTGAGGGACTGGGAGCCCCGATCTGGATTGTGGAAGTAGTGGAGGGATTGGAGGTCATGCAGTCGGGCAAGGCCCCGGGACAGGACGAACAGCCAGTGGAATTTTATAAGAAGTTCTCTGGGGTGCTGGGTCTGCTGCTGGCGAGGGCATTTAATGAGGCAAAGAAGGGGGGGGTTCTTCCCCCAACAATTTCACAGGCTTCAATCCTTAAACTGGTGAAGGACCCAGAGTAATGTGGGTTATACAGACCAATCTCCCTACTAAATGTTGACAGCAAGTTGCTGGCCAAGCGTTTGGCCTCGAGAATAGAGGATTGTGTGCCGGGGGTGATAGGGGAAGACCAGATGGGGTTTGTTAAGGGTAGGCAGCTATCGGCCAATGTTAGAAGGCCCTTAAATGTCATCGTGATGCCCTCCGAGGGGAGGGAGGTGGAGGTGGTGGTCGCTATGGACGTGGAGAAGGCCTTTGGAGTGGTCGTATTTGTGGGAGGTCCTGGGGCGGTTTGGGTTTGGGCAGGGTCCGGTTGCTGTATCAGGCGCCGGTGGCGAGTGTGTGGATGAACCGGGTGAGCTCGGACTATTTCAGACTGAGCCGGGGGACGAGGCAGGGATGTCCACGCTCCCCACTGTTATTTGCCTTCGCTACAGAGCCATTGGCGATGGTGCTGAGATTGTCAAAGGACTGGAAGGGGCTAGTTCGGCAGGTGGGGGAGTGGAGCACAGGGCCTCATTATATGCGGACGACCTACGCCTACGCCTGTATATTTCTGACCCATTAGGGGGGATGAAATGAAATGAAATGAAAATGAAATGAAATGAAAATCGCTTATTGTCACGAGTAGGCTTCAATGAAGTTACTGTGAAAAGCCCCTAGTCGCCACATTCCGGCGCCTGTCCGGGGATGGTACGGGAATCGAACCGTGCTGCTGGCCTGCTTGGTCTGCTTTAAAAGCCAGCGATTTAGCCGAGTGAGCTAAACCAGGATGGGAGAGATTATGCAGATCTTAGGGGAATTTGGCCGGTTCTCGGGGTATAAATTGAATATAGGTTACAGCGAGGTGTTTATGATCCAGGCGAGGGAGCGGGAGAGGAGGCTGGGAGAATTTTCATTTCATTTCATTCAGTTGCCATTTAAAGTGGTGGGAGGGAGTTTTTGCTACTTGGGAATCCAGGTGGCACGGGGATGGAAGCAGTTACATGAATTAAATTTGACCCGGTTGGTTGAGCAAATGAAGGAGGGCTTCCAGAGGTGGGACATGCTCCCGTTGTCACTGGTGAGGAGCGTACAGACCGTACAGGTGACGGTTCTCCTGAGATCTTTGTTTGTTTTCCAGTGTCTCCCTATTTTTATACCAAAGGCCTTTTTTTAAGCGGGTAAATGCGGTGACCACTGGGTTTGTGTGGGTGGGAAAACCACGTGGGGTAGAGGGGGGGTGGGGATTCCCCGGCCTGGCGGGTGGTCGGATAATCTTGCCCATAGAATCCCAACAGTGCAGATGCAGATGGAGGCCATCATCACCCATGGCACCTTCCCATGCAATCGCAGAAGGTGTAACACCTGCCCCTTTACCTCTTCTATGCTTAACATCCCAAGCCCAAAACACTCATTCCAGGTTAAGCAGCGTTTCACTTGCACCTCTTTCAATTGGGTCTTTTGTATTCGCTGCTCCCAATGTGGTCTCCACTATATCGGAGAGGCCAAACGCAGACTGGGTGATCGCTTTCCTGAGCATCTTCGGTCTGTGCACATTCAGGACCCTGACCTTCACATTTTAACACAGGACCCTACTCCCATGCCCACATGTCTGTCCTTGGCCTGCTGCAATGTTCCAGTGAAGCTCAAAGCAAACTGGAGGAAACAGTATCTCATCTTCCAGTTAGGCACGCTACAGCCTTCCAGTCTCAACGTTGAATTCAACAACTTCAGATGATTAGCTCTACCCCACCTTGACCCATTTGTTTTCATCCCATTTCATTTTAACTGTATTTTACCATTTCTTTCTTTCTTGTCTTTCTTTATAAATATTTGCCCCCCCCATCTTATCTGCCTTTCCTTACCCTTTCTCCCCTTTGCTTTCCCCTTCCCCTCCCCCCACAAAAACATGTCACAGTTTACCCTCTGATGTTAGTTTGAAATTGAAAATGAAAATCGCTTATTGTCACAAGTAGGCTTCAATGAAGTTGCCGTGAAAAGCCCCTAGTCGCCACATTCTGGCGCCTGTTTGGGGAGGCTGGTACGGGAATTGAACCGTGCTGCTGGCTCTTTAGCTCTGTGCCAAATCAGCCCCAGCGATTTTCTCTGCTGTTCTCTGCTAGTTTCTCTGCTGTTTGGCCTTTCACACCTTTTGTTCTCTCTGGGGAATGCCATTATAAATAAAATAAATAATCTTTATAGTCACAAGTAGGCTTCCATTAACACTGCAATGAAGTTACTGTGAAAAGCCCCTAGTCGCTACATTCCGCGCATGTTTGGGTACACAGGGAGAATTCAGAATTCTCAGTTGGTACAGGAATTGAACCAGTGCTGCTGACCTTGTTCTGTATCACAAACCAGCTGTCCAGCCCACTGAGCTAAACCAGTCCCATTGAACTATTAGCACTCTTTCCCCATGGTTTCTGTGGCTATGACTCATCTTTCATTCTCACTCCACAGCATAAATATTTCCCACTTTCTCTGTCTGTTAGCTTTGACAAAGGGTCATCTGGACTCGAAACGTTAGCTCTTTTCTCTCCCTACAGATGCTGCCAGACCTGCTGAGATTTTCCAGCATTTTCTCTTTAGTTGACACTTAACTGCCCTCTGAAATGGCTGAGCAAACCATTCAGTTCAAGGGCAATAGGAATGGGCAATAAATGCTGGTCCAGCCAGGTCAACCATGAAAGAATAAATTCAAAAAAATAGAAATGTTGAAATGAATGAAAAGGTTTTGATGTTTTAAATAAGAATAAAGAATTTCCACTGTCAGGTGGGACAACAATCGCAACATACAGTTCTAAAATAATTGGCTAAAGCGACAGACAAATGGACCAAATATACTTGGTTATTGTTGGGACTCGGGTCCTCATGGCGTTATAGGCCGGGATTCTCCGCTACCCGGTGGGGCAGGTTTTACCGGCGCCCAGGGGTGGCGTGAACCACTCTGGCGTCGGGCCGCCCAGAAGGTATGGAATCCTCCACATCTTCAAGGGCTAGGCCGGTACCAGCAGGGTTGGCACTGCATCAACCGGCGCCAAAGGGCCTCTGCCAGCCAGCGCGAGTTGGCGCATGCGCGGGAAGGCCAGCGTGCTCTGGCATGATCCAGTGTATGCGCAGGGGGGTTCTGCTCCGCGCCGGCCATGGCGGTCCCTTACAACGGCCAGTGTGGAGGGAAAGAGTTCTAATACGGCACAGGCATGCCCACAGATCAGTGGGCCCCGATCTTGGGCCAGGCCACCGCGGGGGCCATCCCCGGAACCAGTCCCCCCCCTCGCGGTGGGGCGGGATTCACGCCGTCCCCGGAGATTCGCCGACCCGGCGGGTGGTCGGAGAATCCCACCCATAGAATCCCAACAGTGCAGATGGAGGCCATTCAGCCCATCGAGTCTGCACGACCCTCCTAAAGAGCATCCTACCTTGGCCAACTCCCCGTCCCTAGCCCCGCAACCCCAGTCGTTGGCCACGAAGGGGTAATTTAGCATGTCCAATCCACCCAACCTTCACATCTTTGGACTGTGGGAGGAAACCACAGCACCTGGAGGAAACCCACGCAGACACGGGGAGAACTTTCAAACTCCACACAGACAGTGACCCAAGGCCGGAATTGAACCTGGGTCCCTGGTGCTTTGCGGTAACATTGCTAACCATTATGCCATCGCATTCTGCTGGTCAGAATGGATTGAAACCGGGTGTTATTATTAGAAGAACTGACTATGAAGCATTTCTTCTTTCAGTACATCACATGATCTAATATTACTCCCTTCTATTGGGTTTACCTTGTTCCACATGTTCAACAACCCTCAATGCTTTCCTGGCAGCCCATCCACCCATGGAGACATGGTCCTCAGTGGCTGCACTGGTGGACAGCGAGTCAACTGATGACGGATGGCACAGCACCTTGTTCTCAGAGACTGGAGAGATGTTAAATTATATATCAGCAATGTTGAACTTCAGTGTTATATGTATAATTGCTAAACATCTCATGATTACAACAATTATAAAGGAAAATCATCAAAGATTTTATAAGAAAGAAATGTGGAAAAATGGTATTACTGTTGCACCTTTCACAGGTGGTATCACAGCTGGAATACTGTGTCCAATTTTGGTCACCTTATTTAAGGAGCGATATACTTGCAATGGAGGCAGTTTAGAGAAGGTTGATTAGCTTACTTCCAGAGGTGAGGGGCCTGTTTTATTGGAATAAGTCGGGCCTATACTTATCGGAGTTTCGAAGAATGAGAGGTGGGCTGGAATTCTTCGCCTGTTATGATTCACTTTTCCCCTGTCCGCTAAAGCAAAACATGGCCTATACTTTCTCAGGAATTAAGAAAATTCGGCAAGTCCCCATTGACTCTTACCAATTTTTACAGACGCAGCATAGAACGCACCCTATCTGGCTGCATCACAGCCTGGTATGGCAACTGCTTGGCCCAAGACTGTAAGAAACTACAGAGAGTCGTGAACACAGCCCAGTCCATCACGCGAACACACCTCCCATCTATTAACTCGGTCTACACCTCCCACTGCCTTGGGAGAACGGGCAGCATAATCAAAGAGCCCTCCCACCCGGGCTATTCTCTCTTCCAACCTCTTCCATTGAGCAGGAGATACACAAGTCTAAGAACACGCACTAACAGATTCAAAAACAGCTTCTCCCCCACTGTTACCAGACTCCTGAATGACCCTCTTACAGACTGAATTTATCTCTTCACACATTTTCTTAACTGAGTAGTACTACACTCCTGAATGCTTCACCCGATGTCTGTACATTAACATTGTGTATCGATCATATGTCCTGGGCTGGATTCTCCAATAATGGGGCTATGTCCCCATGGCAATGTCAAAACGTGGGGGTTTCACTCTGGACTTTCCTTAAGAAAGTCCAGAGTGATTTTCCAATCTGAAGGGGGCTGTCAGGGCCCCGGAGTGCTTCTCGCGGCTCTGGCTGCGGGTACGGGGCCACGCACTTCCGTTCAGGAGTCCGCACATGCGCACGGCGACGCCCGTGACATGGCGGACTCGCACCGCGGACCCTGATGCAAGAAGTAGGTCCCCACGACATTGTGCGCTCCCGCCCGATCGCTTTCCTGGCCGTCCACGAGGTCCCGAGGCCCCCCTCCCCTCGTTGAAGGATCCCCCCCCCCCCCCCCCCCCCCCCCCCCCCCCCCGCCGACTGAGTCCAAAGCCATCACCGGCCGATCCAGACAGGCAAAACGGGTTAGAACCACTCCGTCGGGCATGCGGCCAGTTTTCCCTCGGAAAATCACGGACAATCTGTCAATGGCCCCCTATCTGCGCCACGTAGACTGCACATGTGTGATTCGCAAGGATTCGCGCCGATTCTCCGGGGACCGGAGAATCGCGGGAGCAGCGTCGGACTGGTTTTCGCCGTAAACGGCCATTCTCCGCCCCCGCGCCGATTGAGATTTCGGCACGAAAGCTCGGAGATTCCAACCCCCTATGATTTTTCATGTATGGAATGATCTGTCTAGACTGTATGCAGAACATTACTTTTCACTGTACCTCAATACACGTGACAATAAATCCAATCCAATTTGGCTTCAATTGGGAATCCCATTGACAAGTGGCGGGAGTAGAGAATTTCCCCGCCAGCAAATGGCACGCCGCCAAGAAAGATGCGGTTGGGAAACAGGAGTATCCCATACGTGATCTGGTTGGAACATACAAGGTTCTGAGGGGGTTCAACACGGTGGACCCTGAGGGCATGTTTCACCTCGTGAGGGAATTTAGAACAGTTTGAAAATAAGAGGTCTCCCATTTAAGAGGGAGATGAGCAGGAATTTCTTCTCTCAGTGGGTCAGTGGGGTTTAGGATTCTGTTCCCCAGTGAGCAATGAAGGCTGGAGCTGCATTAGTCTGATTTTTAATTGACAAAGGGTGTCAAGGGTTATGGAGACAGGCAGGAAAATGGGCTTAAAGCCATAATCAGATCAGCCAAGATCTTATTCAACAGCAGAACAGGCTTGAGGGGCCGAATGGTCGACCCCTGCTCCTATTTTTTATATTCTGATGTTTTTTTATGACCTCACAACTCCCCAAAGCACCCCACAGCCAATGCGGTACTTTTCTGACGTGTTTTAATCTAGAAAACGCAGCAGCCAATTATCACATGGGAAGCTCCCACAGGCAGCAAAGTAGTATCAGCCTGGATTAAAACTGTGTTTACTGGGAATTTATCGGAAAACATAGACAGATGAGTGCAATATACTGCAGACTCTGAAAACACTCTCAGGATGGGCAATATCCAGAGATTAGAACGTCAGCTCACTGCTTCGAACAAAACATCATTGATCTGAAACATTAGCTCTCCTATATAGGGCTGGTTTAGGCTAGTGGGCTAGGCAGCTGGTTTGTGATGCAGAACAAGGCCAGCAGCGTGGGTTCAATTCCTGTACCAGCTTACCCGAACAGGCACCGGAATGTGGCGACTAGGGGCTTTTCATAGTGCCCTCATACCTGTGACAATAGAAGATTATTATTATTGTTATTATCCCCACTTCCTGCCTGGAACATAGAGTTTTACAGCCCTTCGGCCCATCGTGTCTGCGCTGGCCATCAAGCACCTATCTATTCTAATCCCATTTTCCAGCACTTGGCCCATAGACTTGTATGCGATGGTGTTTCAAGTGCACATCTAAATGTTTCTGAAAAGGTGTGAGGGTTTCCGCCTCTACCACACTTTCAGGCAGTGAGTTCCAGATTCCCACCACTCTCTGGGTGAAAAGATTTTTCCTCAAAACCCGTTTAAGCCTCTTGCCTGTTATCTTAAATTTATTCCCCCTGGTTATTGACCCGTCCACTAATTGGAAAAGCTCCTTCCTATCCACCTTATCTATGTCCCTCATAATATTGTACACCTCAATCTAGTACCTCTCAGCTTTCTCTGCTCTAAGAAATACAACCCCAGCCTATCCAGTCTCTTTGCCTAGCTGAAACGCTCCAGCCCAGGCAACATCCTGGTGAATCTCCTCTACATCCTCTCTGTTGCAATCACATCCTTCCTCCAGCATGGTCACCAGAACTGTACATAGTACACTAGCTGTGGCCTAACTACCGTTTTATACATCTCCATCATAACCTTCCTGCTCTTGTATTCTATGCATTGGCTAATAAAGACAAGTATCCCATATATCGTCTTAACCACCTAATCGACCTTCCCAGCCTGACCTACTGGCTGGAACTTTCTGCTTTTATTTCAGAACAAAGCATTTCAGAGAAAATGGGCTGAATTCTCCGATTTTGAGACTAAGTGCTGTCGCCGGCGTGGGAATGGTGGCGTTTTACGATCTTAGGAACGGCACAAAACGGCCACCGATCCTCCATCTAGTGGTGGACTAGCAGGCACGCAGCGTAGAGCCCTCGGTTCACCTTGCCAAAGCAGACCGCCCCACACCAGTGGCCCCAAACCCCACCAAAGCCCCCTTGCCTGTGGATCGGCTCCCACCCCTACTGTGGCAGTGCTGGGCTTAGTCAGCAGCTACCACGCCGAGTTCCCGAAAAATATACCACACACATCCCACGCCGTCGGGATCGCTGCCCATGGGGGGGGGGGGGGGGGGGGGGGGGTCAGGACTGAGGCGATAAGTTTCAATAAGATCCTCTCTCATCCTGCTAAACCCCAAGGAGTACAAACCCAGAGTCCTCAAACGTTCCTCATATGACAGGTTCTTCATTCCAGGGATCATTCTTGTGAACCTCCACTGGACCCTTTCCATAGGACCACTGCCCCCGAGGCTCAAAATGTGGTTGGTGGGTCGTTTACCCCACGATCATCACTCCTCCAAGTGCCTATTTTGAGGTACTGCATTCTCCTATCTGCCTCAGCAATGCCTCTCAGCGGAGCTGCCAAAAATCAGGGACTGTCGGCCCTTTGATTGGGCAATCATTAACAATCCTCATGAACAGCTAACATGGAGACAGCCCTCTGGACAAATAACCACCCCAGGTCTGGCTCCCAGAAAGCGTGGGTTAAGAACACTCATTGGATCCTTTGTTGGGGTCTGGCCTATGATTCAAATTATAGCATTTAGTTCAGCAATGGAAATAAATCATTCCCATGCTTCCACAATCTACAATTGTTCTATGTGAGTGGATTCATTAAATCTATTTGAGTTAGTGTCGGTCAAAACTCCACAGTAAATAAATGTTTGCACCTAATGCAGCTGCTGTACAGTGAGCCATCATAAAACCGCAATTCAGACCCCCGTCTTTGACCAGGAAGGCAGGCAGCTCACTCAGGGATGGGTTACACAGTCTTTCAATTCTCCTCTCACTGATTGATGCAAGTTCATGAACACCAATTGCCAGGTAGTCAAGGGCCTGCAGGAGCGACAAGGAGACAAGTGTCAGTCTGTAACATTGTAAATGTGATCGCAATTAGATTACAAACATTTCAAGATTATTGGAAGCTATCTCGACTGCTGATGAGACAACCCCAAAATATGGCCTACAAAGACTGTCAACAATAATATTAGATGTTATGAGGGGGGAGGTAGTTTAGTTCCCAAGTGGGACATTAATGTATCGCACAGTCCGTCCGCCCAGGAGTCTCTTGGTGTGATCTCCGGCCTTGTTAGGCTCTCGCTCAAGCGAAAAGAGGGCGGTGAATAGCGGGAGGTGCCAAAAACAAGAACCGGGCCAGGCCCCAAACAGTTTATGATGCAACTGGTCCGCTCCTGTCGGAGAAATTAAGATCTCGCCTTAGCGTGGCGAGAAATCAATTATCGCCACTTAAGCCCAATTTCAATACAATTAATGGGACCCACTCCATATCCAGTGGCCTCCTGTCATTCAGCGGTATCCTCAGCTGGCGCCGATTAGTACTCCTTTTGAAAAACGTGAACCTGACGGAAGGGCTTCTGTGGGGAGCCGAGGAGGTGAGTAGTCATCTTTGCTGACAGGCAAAGAGCCCCGGGGTGGTGGGCTTGCCACCCCAGTGCTCGGTAGTGGGTGAGGGTCCCTCAGCTGGCCCGGGGGGGGGGGGGGGGGGGGGGGGGCTCCGCAGGGGTGGCCGCCATGGGAGGGTGGGGGAGGAATGCCTGGAGAGATGGGCAAAGGGTCCAGAGGTCAGCCCACTCTGCAGAAGAAAATGACAGAGGCATCATACTGGTTGTGCACAAGGATGTTTAATGCGTTGTGCAATACCCCACTCTCGATGGTGCCACTCCCTCCCTGCCCCCTCCCCTACTGCCCTCAGTGATCCTCAACATGCTTGGCCCTCCTAGCTCTACCACTACGTCTAGGTGCCTCCCCAGGAAGCACATCAGAGGTGGAGGCAGTCAGCTGCTTACCTCATCCCGTGGCCTTCGGTGCCCCTGGCTGACGTCCTCTGGGGGCTCTGGGGCTGGAGAGCCCGACTCACTTGTCAGCGAGACGCAGCCTCATCAAGGAGCTGGAACTCAGGGGAGCTGGTGGCCACCGTCGCCACTCCATGGGAAGGGTCTGGGTTGGCACTCAGCGCCCCCTCCTCCCGCTTGGTTCCCAGAGGGCCCTGGGGTTCAACTTGGGAAGGAGACCAGCTAGTTCGGGCCCCGGCTGTTCCTGTATCATCTGGCACTGCCATCCCTGGTGGTGCCACATAGTCTGCACCAGCGACACCCTTAGCAATTCTCCTCAGTGACTGGGCCATGCTCTGCAGTGCCTCGGCCGTTCCCATCTGAGAGTGGGACATGTCCAGCAGCACCTCTTCAAGGTCGGCCTGGTACTGGGTGACATCTCCCAGCGAGTTGGACGTCCTGCCAACACCCTCAGCCATGGCCATCACCGACTGCGCAATGTCTTGGACACCTTCACTCATGGGGTCAACATAGTGCACCAGGCTCTCCACTGCGGTCGCCACCCTAGCAGTGTTGGCCTCAGTTCCAGGCATTGCCAATGCCAGGTCCTGCACCCATAGCCTCTGGGACTCCTCCAAGGGGTTATGGATCTGCTGGAGTGATGCTGATATCTCCCTCTGAATGTCCCGGCTGTTCCCTATCGTCTCAATCAGCTCCGGGTAACCCTGTACCACAGACTCAGCATCAGGCCGGGACCCAGCTGGGTCCTGAGATCTAGCTGCCCTCTGACTGCTGTCTTGCCTGAGGGTTCCTGCCTCCACCTGGTGTGCAACATCAGCAGTGTGGTGCTCACCAGATTGTGCCCCAGGAGCCTGACCACTGTCATGTCCCACTGAGGTGCGTGTGTCCGCGCTGGTGGAGAGATGACAACTGTGCTGTGACTATAATGGTTGCATTCTCAGAGCTCTCCTCTGAGGTGGCCTCCTCGGAGTCAGGAGATGGTGCCGCCCGGAATGGGAGTCGCTTGGGGAGTTGGGAGGTGGATACTCCTTTGGGGGGTTCGGAAGATAAAAGAGGAACAAGATACAACCATAAATCCATGTTCCTCCGGCATGCCCACCTTCAAAAGAACCAACCATGTGTCCGGCGCCAATCCCGTTACACCGGGTGTTAGGAGAAGCCAAAACGGGATTCGCTTCGGGCTCCAAACAGTTTGCCATTCTCCTGGCCTGCTCCTAATGGTGTGATCGGGATCTTGCCCAGAAAGGGCAAGTTCACACTTCATTTTACTTCATTTTAATCTCATTAGTGAGATTAAAGTCAAATGCAGCAGACTCCCAGAGTCATCAACTCCCCACCACGTGGTGGGAAGTCAAGCAGGCATCATTAAGGACTCCTCTACTAAAATATGGGCATGATGCAATGGATACCGAGGGTGAGCGTGGTGAGTAACCCTTTCCATTAACCTGCATGCAGCTCAAGGGCACCATAGCTGAATCCCCAGAGCTGTGGGGAGATGGGGGGCCCTTTCAAGGTGCTGGGGTTGTTTGGGGGTTGGAGGTGACCAGGTTGGCGCTCACCCCTGGGCCAGGGCAGGGTGGGGGGGAGGGGGGGTGGTTGCTTATGCCAGGCAGCACGGTAGCATTGTGGATAGCACAATCGCTTCACAGCTCCAGGGTCCCAGGTATGATTCCGGCTTGGGTCACTGTCTGTGCGGAATCTGCACGTCCTCCCCGTGTGTGCGTGGGTTTCCTCCGGGTGCTCCGGTTTCCTCCCACAGTCCAAAGATGTGCGGGTTAGGTGGATTGGCCATGATAAATTGCCCTTAGTGTCCAAAATTGCCCTTAGTGTTGGGTGGGGTTACTGGGTTATGGGGATAGGGTGGAGGTGTTAACCTTGGGTAGGATGCTCTTTCCAGGAGCCTGTGCAGACTCGGTGGGCTGAATGGCCTCCTTCTGCACTGTAAATTCTATGTAAATTCCAGCCATCTTTAAATAACAGGGCCAATCACAGCAGCAGCCTGTCCTACCAAACTCTCGCAGGACAGAGCCCTGCTGCGCCTTCTCTCATGAAAGGCCATTTCACCCCCTTTAACTGTCAGCAGCCACTAGCTTCACTGCTGAAGGCTAGCTCAAGGAGGGATTAATGTTGTTATTTGTGAGAGCAATTCACACTTCTGAGCGCTCAAGTGTCTCCTCAAAGGAACAGGTGGATGGCCTGTGCGAGAGGATGATTAGTGCACTGTATATCCTGCAACCGTTGATACCTGAACAAAGTGCCTGAACTGCAGGAGCATCAGCACCATAGAGGCAGTCGCCAACAATCAAACACTAAAGAGCCACTGAAGACCCTCTCGCAGCTAAAGGGTAAGTGTGTGGATGAGCAGGGGACAGCTGGCTGCAACCTCGCTAATGTTGCTGGCAGAGGTCTGGAGTCCATGCTTTGGCTGGGAGGGAGCGTGCAGAGTGCAGTCGGCACCACAACTGGTCCGCTGGATGGAACTCAGAGAGAAGGCACTACCGTTATGGCAAGGGTAGGGGAGGCTTGGGTGATTTGAGGGTCCTGGGATGGAGGAGTCAACTGATTATCTCTCCTCCAAATCCTTCCAGAGACAAAAATGAATGTTGGAGTTGATTCTGTGGAGGTTGCCATTATTTTGCTTGTCAGAGTCAAGGCGGGCAGACATCGCCAAAGACATCAAGGCCAACGAGGGCTGGAGCCTGTACCACATGTGCAAGAGGCCGCTGCACATCCTCAAGACCTGGCCATCTGTCGGACGGGGCGGGAAGGGGAGCCCAACAACAAGCAAGGGTTTACAGGAGTTTGTGGTCCTTCGATGGGCTGATGGACAGAAGACTGCATCTCAGCAGGGATAGAATGCATCACCTGTGTCACATCCTGACATACATGGAACCCCCTTGAAGAAGGACACCCGCTCCTGGTGGCCATGAAGGTTACGGCAGCCCTTACTTTCTACACCACTGGGGGCGGCGCAGTGGTTAGCACTGCAGACTCACGATGCGAAGGACGCAGATTCGATCCCGGACCCAGGTCACTGTCCATGTGATGTTTGCACATTCTCCCCACGTCTGTGTGGGTCTCACCCCCACAACCCAAAGATGTGCAGGGTAGGTGGATTGACCACGCTAAATTGCACCTTAATTGGAAAAAAATTATTGGGTACTTTAAATTTATAAAACAAAACATTTCTAACCACTGGGTCATTGCAGGGCTCAAGTGGGGACCTGTGTGGCATGGAGTCTTAAAGTCATAGATGTTTACAGCATGGAAATAGGCCCTTCGGCCCAGCATGTCCATGCTGCCCAGTTTCTGTCACTAAGCTAGTCCCACTTGCCTGCATTTGGCCCATATCCCTCTATACCCACCCTGCCCATGTAACTGTCTAACTGTTTCTTAAAAGGACAAAATTGTACCCACCTCTACCACTGCCGCTGGCAGCCCGTTCCAGATGCTCACCACCCTGTGTGTGAAGAAATTTCCCCTCTGGTCTCTTGTATCTCTCTCCTCTCACCTTAAGCCTATGCCCTTTAGTTCCAGACTCCTCTATCTTTGGGTAAATATGTCAACTATCTACCTTATCTATGCTCCTCATTATTTTGTAGACCTCTGTAAGATCACCCCTAAGCCTCCTACTCTCCAGGGATAAAAGTCCCAGCCTTTCCTTATAACTCAGGCCATCAAGTCCTGGTAGCATCCTCCTCTGCCCTCTGTCTAGTTTAACAATATCCTTCCTATAATAGGGTGACCAGAACTGAACACAGCATGTGTGATCTTACCAATGTCTTGTATAACTTCAACAAGATGTCCCAACTCCTGTATTCAATATTCTGACCAATAAACCCTAGCATGCTGAATGCCTTCTTCACTGGCCTGTCCACCTGTGACTCCACTTTCAAGGAGCTATGAACCTGTACCCCGAGATCTCCTTGTTCTGTTATTCTCTCCAACTCCCTACTATTAACTGAATAGGTCCTCTCTCAGTTGTCAGCTCACAGGTGCAGCCAGAGGATTGGATTGGATTTGTTTATTGTCACGTGTACCGAGGTACAGTGAAAAGTATTTTTCTGCAAGCAGCTCAAAAGATCATTCAGTACATGGGAAGAAAAGGGAATTAAACAGAATTCAAGAAATACAAGAAAATACATAATAGGGCAACACAAGATATACAATGTAACTACATAAGCATTGGCATCGGATGAAGCAGACATGGGTGTAGTGTTAATGAGGTCAGTCCATAAGAGGGTCATTTAGGAGTCTGGTGACAGTGGGGAAGAAGCTGTTTTTAAGTCTGTTCGTGCGTGTTCTCAGACTTCTGAATCTCCTGCCCGATGGAAGAAGTTGGAAAAGTGAGTAAGCCGGGTGGGAGGGATCCTTGATTATGCTGCCTGCTTTCCCCCGGCAGCGGGAGGTGTAGATGGAATCAATGGATGGGAGGCAGGTTCGTGTGATGGACTGGGCGGTATTCACGACTCTCTGAAGTTCCTTGCGGTCCTGGGCCGAGCAGTTGCCATACCAGGCTGTGATGCAGCCTGATAGGATGCTCTCTATAGTGCATCTGTAAAAGGTGGTAAGGGTTAATGTGGACATGCCGAATTTCCTTAGTTTCCTGAGGAAGTATAGGCGCTGTTGTGCTTTCTTGGTGATAGCGTCGACGTGAGTGTACCAGGATAGATTTTTGGTGATGTGCACCCCTAGGAATTTGAAACTACTCACCATCTCTACCTCGGCTCCGTTGATGCTGACAGGGGTGTGTACAGTACTTTGCTTCCTGAAGTCGATGACCAGCTCTTTAGTTTTGCTGGCATTGAGGGAGAGATTGTTGTCGTTACACCACTCCACTAGGTTCTCTATCTCCCTCCTGTATTCGGACTCGTCGTTATTCGAGACCCGGCCCACTATGGTCGTATCGTCAGCAAACTTGTAGATGGAGTTGGAACCAAGTTTTGCCATGCAGTCGTGTGTGTACAGGGAGTAGAGTAGGGGGCTAAGTACGCAGCCTTGCGGGGCACCGGTATTGAGGACTATTGTGGAGGAGGTGTTGGTGTTCATTCTTACTGACTGTGGTCTGTTGGTCAGAAAGTCAAGGATCCAGTTGCAGAGTGGAGAGCCAAGTCCTAGGTTTTGGAGCTTTGATATGAGCTTGGCTGGGATTATGGTGTTGAAGGCGGAGGGTGAGGGATGCTCTATGTGCCCGGGCATCTGACAACATCACTTTCAACCTGGACCAGGTCCACCAAGATGCTCGGGCTACAGGATTCGCTGCCATCACCAGATTGCCCCAGGTCCAGGGGGCCATCGATGGCACGCATGTCGCCCTGCGAGCACCGGGGCATCAGGGCATCCCTATATCGGCAGAAACGGGTTCCACTCACTGAATACAGCCCCTGTGGGGCTACCGCCTCAGGATCATGCACGTGTGTGCCTGCCATCCAGTGAGCGTGCGTGACAGCTACATCCTGGGGCACTCGGAGATCATGGTGTCTTTGAGGACCAACCCTGGATGACGAGTTGGCTCGTGGAGGGGGTGCAAGGGGAACCCGCCGAAGTCATGGCTGGTGAAACCACCGTGGAGGCCTGAGACCGAGGTAGAGACCTGTTACAATGAGGCCCACGTTGTCACCCGTGCTGTCGTTGAGTGGTGTATCGGGCTGCTCAAAATTGGCTCCGCTGCATGGAGCACTCTGGCAGTGCCTTGCAGTATACTATCCCCCAGAGGGTCTCTCACTTTCCACAACCTGAAACAGCAGCGGGGCGACATGCTGTACGAGGAGGAGCAGCAATGTACCACCTCACCTGAGGAGGAGGGGGAGCAGGAGGGGCTGAAGGATGAGTCTGAGAAGCATCCAGAGAATGGAAGGTAGCAGGCGGCAAGAGTCCAACATGGCATGAGGACCAGAGAGGCCCTCATAATCTGTGTGTCCGTTAGCTCTACACCACCATGCCCCATCTCACCACCCCTTCCCCAATCTCCCTGTTCCTCCTTCCCATTGAAGGGGTCCATAGATAAGACCCCTTAAAACTGAATAGCTAGGATAGGGCTAGAATGGGGCAGCACGGTGGCCTAGTGGTTAGCACAACTGCCTCACGGCGCTGAGGTCCCAGGTTCGACCCCGGCTCTGGGTCACTGTCCGTGTGGAGTTTGCACATTCTCCCTGTGTCTGCGTGGGTTTCACCCCCACAACCCAAAGATGTGCAGGGTAGGTGGGTTGGCCACGCTAAGTTGTCCCTTATTTGGAAAAAATAATTGGGTAATCTAAATTTATTTTAAAAAATTTTTTAAAAAAGGATAGGACTAGAATAGTTCTACATAAGTTAGTTCATTAAGGATTGAGATTAATCATAGACAGTATACCCAGTAATCAATATTAACCATTAAACATGTATTTTTGGAACATAGCAGTAATAAGTATTCAAACACTTGCTACAAGCAGTGGCCACAATGCATGATGGGATTTAAACTAGCCAATTTCCGTGTTTTTCAGACAAACGGGGATATACAGAAGTAGTGTGGTCAGCTATAACACTGTCAGCTCAGTAAACAGTTCTTATCAGTGCCCCCAATATCCTATCTTAGACAATCTCTGGTGTAAAGAGGAACCAAATTTGACATCCTGCCCCTGGATGAACAATGAGGTGTGTAAAGTAAAAATGGGAAAATATGGGAAACATGGAAGTCTGGCTAAACCTGACCTGAGGGTACATGAGAAAATGTAGGGAAAAATCCCACGAAAGGTTAACAGCAGCTGCAAAGGAAGGTTTTGAAATGCAGATAACCTTTATCAAACAGACGTTAAGAAAATAGCTTGTGACTGCTCAAGCTGTAAAACTGATGCCTGTTTTTCAAGTTAAAGTAGATTGAACTTTTAGTTACATGAAGAGAAACAATATTTTGCACCTTCTTTTCAGTTAATTATTTTAGTAAGCAGCTAAAAAAGAATTGCCAGGATCTTCAGTTGAATTGGGTGACAAATGTTTAGGTGTGAAATCCTGCTGACACCAGTTGAATATGGCAAGCCAGAGACAACGTGTCCACGAGAGCACAAGTTAACCACAAATCGGAGTCAGAGTTCTGACACGCTGAGGGTACTATTTGGTAATAAAGCAACATTAGAAGTGACAGGAACCAGATATAACATCCCTCGAGGATCAAAGCACTTTTGAACATTACAAGGGAAAAAATTTAATCAGAGTTCGATTAACTAAAGGCATGCTCAACATGAATACATAGTCGTGTTAGAAATATTTAAGATTAAAGGTACACTGAACAATCAAGAGCAAAACAAAGTTACTTTATGATAATGTCATATAAACTTAATAACTGCTAGAAGGGAAATATAAGCCCGAAATCGGTAACAGCCAGCAGAGACAGCTCTCATAGCTGCCCTCGGTCATGGAAAGGGTAGAACACAGAAACCGAGCAGAACAGCGAATCCATCAGGAGGAAACCAAAAGATAAAGAAGAGAGATTGTCAAGGTAGACCTGAAGGTCTTTTCAACCAACCAGGAGAATCCAGAAGCAAGATCGTTTTACTTTTCTGTAACAACAGTGATTTTATCTTTTAAAAGAAAAAATATAATAACAATAAAATAACTTAAAGTTTTAACCTGAAACAGTGGTTATTAACAAAGTCTACTTTACTTACTTAGCAACGCGGGACCCAGACTACCAAGTGGTAAGTAGATTAAATCTTCTATGAAGATATGGGTTATACCGGGGGATAACTTGAAAATATAGATTGACCCAAATAGCACCCACCAAAGTCTGCATAGGAGTCAGGGAGTGAGAATCCCTGTCACCTTTTAGAATGTCTTTTTGGTATTGGGGGAGTTCTAAGAATAGTGGTGATTTTGCACTTCAGGTGGGCAGGACTGACTGCGACACGTAGGATGGGAATGGACAAAAACAACTTTATAATGGACACAGTATCCCAGTAAACAACAAGTGACGGGATGGGGTTAAATCATGAGCTGATCAAAGTCATCATTTTGCTTCAAGGATTGAATCAAGTCCAACTGGGGTGGGCTATTGATTTCTGGGAAACTCTATAATCGGTGTGTTTGTACCAGTGTCAGACAGATTGATTTTGGCATTTATCCTGATCTCTCTCCGATGTACATGGACCAAGCTTGGAAGAATAAAGCTGCTTAACCGGGTCGATGTGTATCTAATGATCTCTGTTCAGCTGAGCTGTAACTAAGAGGGAGGAACCCCATGTAAAAGCTAGATCAATACTCAGGCCTTGGACACCCTCCTAAACCCGTATCTCCCATTCCCTCCCTCCCTATGGTCCATGACTCAAGGGTCACAGGCTTGTATTGGCACTGTCAACGGATTCCTTTTCAAGGGGCATGAAGGTGATGACAACTTGCTTTGAGGAAAGCTCTGATGCACCTCGGGTACTGATTAAATCTGCCTCTTGTCTTTCTGCTGACCAGCAGACGCACCACACCCCGGGGCGGGGACTTCTCCGACCTTCAGCTACACTGTTCTGTCAAAGTTACACCCGATTTCGGGTAAAAGAGCTCTTTTCTAAGCCTTCAAGCAGGACCTGCCCTGTGTGCACTCCCTCACACCATGGCCGCCACCGGAAGCCCGTCGATCTGCTGACAGTGCGCTCATACCCACCCTCATGATGGTGTCTGCATAGGTGGGCATTTATTTTCAACTATGTGTGGGGCGGGTGGGTGAGTGCGTTGTCCATGTCCAGTGAGTGATGCAGCTTGCGGTCCAGGATGTCAGTCACTATTGTCATGTGAGAGTACCTTTAAGAAATGGATGTTTAAGCAATGTACCTTTCAGAAATGGAGCAGCTTATATTACTGAAGTGATGTCAGAGGGTGGGGGGAGCTGAGCTCACTTCTGCTTTTAGTTTCAGTTTGAGAGAGAGCAGCTGAAAAGTGCCTGGCTGGTTTGCTGAGAGCTGGATGGAGGAAAAGAGCTTGGGTGTGTCTGTGTTTTTGCAGTGAGCTGGATTCTACCGTGATCTCTGCCATGAAAGACTATCTCTGAATCATTTGGGTGATTTAAACTCATTAAAGTAATGTCTTTAACCTGATGTGTTTCTGTTCAAAGGTGTTAAGTCTCTTGGATGTTTAAAGGAACAACTGAAGGATTATTTAGTGTTGTATTATTTTCGGGGTTATCTTTGAAGTAAGGGGTGTTAAGTGATCCTATGTTTATTTAAAAGGTTAAGTTGAGTTCATGGAATAAACATTGTTTTGTGTTTAAAAACCCACGTGTCCATAATTGTAATACCACACCTGGAGAACAAGCCGTGTGCTTCAAAAGCAACAATACATTAAAGGGGGAGGTTGATTGAACTCCATGATACATTTTGGGGTTCTGAAAACACCGCTCCCATAACACTATGGGTTTCCTATGCTCTCACCAATGCCGCTTCTTGGGTGGGGGGGGGGGGTCTATAGCAGGAAGCGACTCCAGGTGGAGAGAGAGACCCACCTTGTTGTGAGAAGATTACAATGACTGGGACGTTACATGTTTCAGGTGTGAATTGTTTTACTGGTGAACATTTTAATGTGACAATTATCCATTCCCCTTAGCTACGAATATTGACCTCACCATTAGGCGCTCCTAAAACCTCTTGTTCCTCTGTGGTCTGGTGCTATGTTTAGGTGTGTCTCCAGGATGCACATCAGGGGTGGAGGCAGTGTGCTGCTTAAGCAGCCTGTGGCCTTCTATGACCTTGGTGGTCATCCTCTGGAGGGCCTAGAGCTGGAGGGCCCGGTCGACTTACCGGTGCCACAGTGCCACCCTGTTCTACCTACTGCCCTTGAAATGTGCCAGTCTCAGGGGGTGAGGGGTCGAAGATTCAGAAGAACTAGAGGCTGCCGGAGTCTCCTTGGTGGAAGGCGATGGGTGAGCTCCAGTGCTTCCTCCACCCTGGAGCAGCTGGAGTGAGCACCAGAGGTCTCTGCCAGTCCTGGAGGCCCGCTGGTGTCTTCCCCATGTTGTTGATGCCCTCACCGATGGTCCTCAGTAACTGGGCAAAGCTCTGCAGTACCTTGGCACTGTCCACCTATGTCTGGGTCACGTCCCTCGGTGAATGGGACATGACGTCCAGACCCTCAGCCATGGTATTCAGAGACTGAGCCATGCCTTGGACACCACTACTCATAACTCGAACATTGTGATCCAGATTTTCCACTAGGCTCGCCACCCTAGCAGTGTTGGCCTCAGTGCCACTCATTGTCGGCAGCATCTCCTGCTCCTGGAGCTTTTGGGACTCCTCCAATCTGCTTTTCAGTCACTGGAATGTCACTAATGCCCCTTCTTGAATGTCACGGCTGTGTCCTATCATCTGCATCAGCTCTGGGAGAACCTTGTCCAGAGGCTCGACATCCATCTGGGACCCAGCTGTGTCTTGGGATCCAGCAGTCCTCCGACTGCTGTCTCCCTTGCTGCCTCCACCTGATGTGCATCAGCAGCTGTGCGGTGCTCATCAGATTGTGCCCCCAAAGCCTGACCATTAATGTCGCCCACCGAGGTGTGTCCCTCTGCGCTGGTTGAAGGTGGTGACAGCTGTGATGCCTCGATGGTGGTTTCCTCAGAGCTTTCCTCCGAGATGGTATCTTGGGTGGCAGGTGTAGGATACGGCCCAGGATGGCCCGGCCTCATCAGATGGTAATCCTGTGAGAAAATGGACATGTGGTCTGTGAGATGGAAGGGTCATTTTGTAGAACATCACTTGAGACAGGTCATCTGGTTGAAGAGGCAGTGGTCCATCCTCACCTCTCTGGCACAGGCCAGCCTCACCGCCGGTTACTGCTCTCTACTCGGGCAACCCCATGATCTCCAGGGCGTGTTCATCATAGGGGGTGAGTATTCGCAACCCTGGAATTCCATCTCCCAGCTTCGCCCTTTCCTGCTTATTATGGACTATCTTTTCCTGCGGGGAGAAAGAGAGGGCATCGTGAGGTCCATGCTTGATGGGTCAGGGTGACTATACCAGGGCAACTCAGCTCGACATTAAAGGGTTGTGGTGAGTGCCAGGGGGTTCTGAGGAACAAGCTTGGAGATTGGATGTGGAGAGGGTGCGAGGTGTCAGCCAGTCGATTGCTGGGGAGGAGGAGGGGTGCGGTTTGGGAATTTGAGGGGTGGCAGGCGGGACTGATGCCAGGAGACAAGTGACAACTTACCCTTGCAGCTCGTAAGGTGTTGTTCAGCTTCCTCCGGTATTGGACGGCCCTCCCCCTGGTCATGTTGCCTGCAGCTGCTACTGCATCCCAGACGATGCTGCTGGTTCTCCAACCCCCTTGGGGGTACTGGGTGCCCCATCTCTCATCCACACAGCCAGGTCTGCATCCAGATACTAAGGAGCAGGTCTCCATGCTACCATCCTGCTGGCCTGACTGGGAATGAGTGCTGAGGGAGCATTTAAATAATGCTCCCCTGTTGTTAGCAGTGAACAGCTCAGCTGTGGGTCAGACGAATCAGATGCCTGGGGACTCAGGCATGGCAAGTGGGGGATTGTTTCTTGCACAAAGTGTCGGTGAAAAATGAAATGAAAATTAAAATCGCTTATTGTCACGAGTAGGCTTCAATGAAGTTACTGTGAAAAGCCCCTAGTCGCCACATTCCGGCGCCTGTCTGGGGAGGCTGGTACGGGAATCGAACAGTGCTGCTGGCCTGCTTGGTCTGCTTTAAAAGCCAGCGATTTAGCCAAGTGAGCTAAACCAGCCCCTCAGGGTAAACCAGGCTCCTAAACCAGGGTGAATACCAATCTTGATTGCGTCATTACAGCCAGCGCAAAACACCCCGTTACTCCCGCTCAAAACGATGCTTAGTCATTTTTCAGGTGACTGGAATGTCCATTAGGATAAAACAAAATAAAAGATTAAAAGACGAGTGGAGATGGAGCTCACGAAAACACAGCCGCTCCTACGCTCACATCACGTGACCCCCCCGCAAGAGAGTTATTTTTAATGAGTGACGAACTATCAATCAATCAATCTTGATATTTTAGTGACTCTGTCACTCATATTTTCTGATGGTGGCATTTTTGTTCACTTAAAATTGTTTTAAACCAGGATATTTTTAGACAAAGTCCTGAAATGTCCTTTGCAGACAAAACACTGACCTTAGCGGGATACTCGCCATGGAAATTTCCACCTGAAATAATTTCTCCCCTTTCTGCAAACACAATCTGGAAACGGATTAAGGGAAAACTACCACCTGATTTTGAAGACTGCTAGCAAGCTCACATTGTAACTAAAGCCGGGTTAGGATGCTGATAATAAAAAAAAACTTTTCCCAATGGATGGGTTGACTGAAGATTAGTCAATCTCACATTTTAGAGATAATTTTCCTTCCTCCCCCCCCACCCTAAGACACTAAATACCTTCAAAATGGTAGAAACTTTGGAAAAATAGTTTAAAGCCACGGTCAAGTTTTGTTTCATAACAATGAAAATGAAAAATGAAATGAAAATCACTTATTGTCACAAGTAGGCTTCAATGAAGTTACTGTGAAAAGCCCCTAGTCGCCACATTCCGGCGCCTGTTCGGGGAGGCTGGTACGGGAATTGAACCGTGCTGCTGGCCTGCTTTGGTCTGCTTTAAAAGCCAGCGATTTAGCCCAGTGTGCTAAACCAGTGTGCTAAATCACCCGATCTTAAAGATATCCATTGTGTGTGTTAATTGTTACATCAGAATGATTCAGTCGTCCATCACGCAATATCACAATCTGATTAAACCCAGCCTTTGGAACGCAGTCAAGGAATGCAAAATATCTTCAACTGAACCCTCAACTTGTTAGAATTTCAAAGCTTCGAGCTTCTGTTTTTTCCAATCACATTAGTATTTACAAATAAACCTTTTAGATGTTTGTCAGTCTACGTGTCCAACTCTGAAATCCTGTTCAGCGAATATGTTGTCCGTGCAAACTAAGGTAAACATTGGCAAGAAAACCTGCCGTTTATATAGCATCTTTCATGGCTTCAGAATGTCTCAAAATACTTCACAGCCAGTGAACCACTTTTAAAAATAATCACTGTTGTCATGGGGATAAAACGGTAGCCAATTTGTGCACAGAAAGTCCCGATAACACCAATGAGATAACCAGATAATCTGTTGATGCATTATTATTGGTTAGAGGATACTGGGATCATTCCCCTGCTCATTTTTCAATAGTGCCATGGGACGTAACGGCCTTGCTTAAGCATCCCATCCAAAAGATGGCATTGTGATTAATGTAGAAATTTGTTACATATATTTTATATTTATGGCAGTAATGTTATTAAAAGTCTGGATTAAGGAACATATTTGTTGCAGTAATATTATTAAAGATATCCAGTTAAGATATCCAGACTTGTATGTCTGCTAAATCTATAATTAGGAATTCATAAAAGGTCATGATTGATTCTAACCATTTACTTGTTTACGTGTAGAGGGCTAATGCAGCATTGTTATGATTGCTGGAGATTCCGTAGAGAGCAGATCATTTATGAAGGGGTTGTATTTAGCCCTAGCTAAGCAGGTCATGTGACATCTTAGTGGGCTAGAGATGGGGTTATTAATGGGAGAAGCCAGGTTGGTCTGTAGTTTTACACTTTGTCATAGGATTTGAGTCTGACAAGCCAGAAGGATTTCAAGTTGAACAGAAAGTTTTGCCAAATTGAGCAAAAGTGTACTGGATCTGCTCTTGAAAGGAACTTTCTCCAAAAGTCTCTACACAGCGAAGCAAGTAAACCTGTTTTGTTAACTTTATTTATACGTGACATTTGAATTGTATTGTGTTGCTTAATTGGTGTTAGTAGCAGATTTAGATGGTAAGTTAAAATTTTTCATTGTGCTAAGCACTGTTTAACTGATAATTGTAAAACTATTTCAATTATGTTATTGTGGTTTATTCTGTTTTTAAATTAAAGTTTGTTTTTACATAAAAGATACCTATTGGTCAGAGTCATCGCTCCTAGGGTGAAGTATCCTTTTCTCGCAGTTTTAAAGAAATTGGTTGGGATCTGATCCGGGATACGAACAAATGTAATCTGGTCCAGTATCCCAACAAACTTTGGGCTCTTGTCCAGGATCCTAACAAACGTTGGGGTCTGGTCCGGGATCCTAACAAACGTTGGGGTCTGGTCCGGGATCCTAACAAACGTTGGGGTCTGGTCTGCGATTCTAACAGTAACTCCAACAAAACAGCATTCCTTTAGTACTGCACTGCAGTGTCAGGCTGGATTTGCACTCCAGTCTCTGGAGTGGGTCTTCAATGCATGACCTACAGTGGTTCAGGAGTAAATACTGACCCCTAAATAAACACCGGGGACAAGGTGAACAGTGCAGCATTGTCTGCAGTCATGTCACTGTTCATTAATGTTATTGTTTATTAACTGAATGTACTGAAATCATTCTGAGGACAACAGCCTGATTGTGAGGAGACTGTATCACTAAAGGATACTGGATTATCAGTGGCACTGTTCATCTCAGTCACCAAAATAGTCTTCACAAATGCAATCGTGTCGTTGACCACACCATGGACCTGGAAGAGAGAAGGTTCAGATCGGGCAAAATATGCGATATATCAAAACCTGGACGTTTGTCCACTTGCTTTACGCTGATGAAATATTTATAGAAATCTGTTGCAGTGTTTGTGCTTTGTAATATCTACCTGTGGGCAGCATCGTAGGCTGTAGGGATCCTGAACACGGTCACAGAACCGGTGGCTTCCTGTGAAAGTTTCACACGGTTACAGTCCCACACCACAGACTTTTCGAAAAAATGTGGAATTGTTACGAGACTAATGATTTACCTGCAATTTCAGATGGATGAACATCAGAATGTAAGAGTGATCGAAAACGTGCGGCTACTTCTACCTGACCCGGATGAGGTCGGAGGTCATGGATACCTGTTTAAATGGACAAAGTAACAGCACCACATTATCCACCAGTCAATGGTTCCAGCTCCTTGAGCTGGTTATTCATATAGAATTGCCAACTGTGATCAAATATCTTCCTGGAGGTATCATCACATGACTTCCTCCCAAGGTCCCAACCATTAGTTGACCAACCCACCCATCCTTGTGATGTACTGCCTTCCTACGCCAAATGGAAAGCAGAAAACCCATTTCCCAATTGGATAATGTTTCCCTGTCGGCCAAACAACCATTTCCACCCACCCCCATTTTCAAACATTTTGTATACCTGGTGAAGAGAAATGGTCAAAGAAAATTACAAAAGATCCAATGTTTTTTTTAATGTCCGGGTGATTTTTCTCCAGGGTTGCATTCAGCAGTGTCCTGTCGATGGAGACTCCAGGCCAATCCTGGAGGGTTGGCAATGCTACATTCATAGCATCAGGAGGAGGGAGCCCTTCACTTCAGTAAGGCAGGCTGGAGAGTGTGTTTAACATGCTACTCACCACTGTCAAAACCTCTGGTTGTGCCTTTCAGAACCTCCAGTGTAAGAGCTGCTATGATGTCTGCCTGTCGAGAAATCATTGTTGCTCTCTCCACGGCCTCAACACCCAGCGATGTGATCATCTGAGTCCCATTGATCAAGGCCAGTCCCTAAAAATTATACATCAATTGAATTGGATGAAAAATCCTCCCAATAATCACTAATTCCACAATTAAAAAACAAATCTGTCAGAAGGATATCTTAGCCTCAAGATATCGAGATATAAAATGCAATTTCTGGAGAGAGCAGTGAACTGAGTGTTAACCTTGCCAGCTAGCTTGTACATCTAAACAGGCAGTCACCCAGTAAGTGCCATAAACTATCAATTCATTCAGCAAATAAAGTGATTGGTAACTATGCAGACTCGCTGGGCCGAATGGCCTCCTTCTGCACTGTAAATTCTATGATAATCTATGATTAATCTAGGACAAAGGTTTGGCACAACATCGTGGGCCGAAGGGCCTGTTCTGTGCTGAATTTTTCTATGTTCTATAGTAACCTACAATATGGCTGATCCTGGAAAGGAAAACAATTTGTGTTTTTATGTTTTAACCCAACATCAAATTATTTGGCAAGATTGGGCATTCCGTGAAAGGGAGAGAAATCTTACAGAACTGCACAATGTGTTGACAAATTGTATGAACATGAATAACCAACATTGGAACAAAAAAAAACAATCGAAAATCAAGAATTGAGACAGATACAGTAAGTTGATCAAGGGCTTTTGCTTGATGAGATACGAGTTGCTAATACCTAGAAATTTGTTCAAATGTTGTTTATAAAAAGTGTACTGTTTTATTACCTCTTTAGCTTTGAGTGAAATCGGCTGGAGACCATGAGCTTGCAAAACCTGATGGATGAGCGAGAATTACTTGTCTGAACAATGTTAACATCAAGTTACAGAATCAGGGAATCAAATAGTGTCATATCTTCTTTCGTTGGCTGTCCGAAGACAGCTCTGACGCACAATGCCATGACCTCCACCATGGGTGGGTGAGCCAGCTTCCTAATCCACCCAGTCCTGTTGTCACCAATCTGATCCACACCAGCCATCCAACCAGCTGACACCCTAAGGTATCAGAGTTGCCGTGGCAATGTGCACTTTTCCATTCATGTTGCAGTCCGGAGATCTGGACAGCAATGGTAGAGGCTCCAATTTTCTTTCCATCGCCTGGAATGTCTCCTGCCAATGGTGTGTGTTGGAAAGATTTATAGGTTCATATTCAACCTGTTTGGCTGTGTTATGAACACCCCTTCCATGGCCATGAGGTCCTGGAGTGCGATTTGAATCTGAAGCTTCTGGGTCAGAGGCCGGGACACTACTCACAGGGCAACACAACCTCCACTTGAGGATCACATAGAATCACAATAGAGCCCCACTGTGAACTTACATAGTAACTTTAAGGTAATAAAACATCCCGAGATGCTGACACCGAGCCACATGAGGAGATATTCGCTCATGTGACCAAAAGCTTGGTCAAAGAGGGAGCTTTTAAGGAATGTCCCAAAGGAGAAAGTGAAGGACAAAGACAGTCTTTGGGAGGGAATTCCAGAGTTTAACACCCAGGCGACTAAAGGCAGCATTACTAAAGATAGAGCAGAGGTAATTAAAATCAGGGATGTTCAAGATGCTAGAATTAGATGGAGGCAGATATCTCGAGGGTTGTGAGGCTGGAGGAGATTACAGAAGGGACGTGGCCAGGGATGGGTCTGAAAATAAGGATGAGAATTTGAAAATGGAGGTGCTGTTTAACTGTGGAAGTCAATGTCAGTCATTAAGAATGGTGGGGGCGGGGGGGGGGGGGGGGTGTGTATTTGATGCGAGTTAGGACATGGGCAGCAGAGTTTTGGATGACCTCAAATTCAGAGAGGGTAGAATGTGGATGTCCAGCCAGGAGAATGCTGGAATAGTTGAATCTGGGAGGTAGGGAAGATGTGGATGAGGTTCACAGCAGGGGATGAGCTGAGGCAAGGTGGAGTTGGGTGATGGAAACAAGTGGTCTCAGTGATAGAAAACTCAGGATCTAACAGAACTGGGTTGTGTAGAGTCAGAATTAGCCTCAACTAGTTGCCAGGGAAAGGATGGGGGTGGTGGTGGGGAATGAAGAGCATGGCTTTAATCTTCCCCATATTTAATTGGATGCATTCTTTGCTCATCCAGTACTGGATGTCAGATAGGTAGTCTGACAATTTAAAGGCAGTGGAGGGGTTGAGAGAGTTGGGTGCTGTCAGTGCATAGGTAGAAATTAATGACATATTTTTCAGATAATGTAACCGAGAGGTAGCACGTAGATGAGAAAAGGAAGCGGCCAAGGATAGATTCTTGGGGACACCACAGAAAACTGTGCTGAAATGGGGAAGGAAGCCATTGATGTAAATTACCTGCCTGTGGTAAGGTCAGGTGAGATCAGTGTCACCCAACAGTGGGCTGGTGTGCTCAAAGGCTGAAGGCAGGTGCACAAGGATCAGGAGGAAAAGTTTAACTTGGTCACAGTCACAGAGATTAATGAGATCCATTTTGGTATTGTGGCATAGCAGAAATCTGATTGGAGAGATTCAAGCAAGGAGTTCAGGGAAAAATGGGGCCCAGATTTGGGAAACATCAACGCACTCAAGGGCTTCAGAGCGGAGAGGCAGATTGGAGTTGGGATAGTAATTTCCAAGGATGGAGGGCCAAGTGTTTTTTTTTCCCTGGATAATGGCACTGAATCACAGGCCGCACTGAACCACAGGCCGCACTGAACCACAGGCCGCACTGAGTCACAGGCCGCACTGAGTCACAGGCCGCACTGAGTCACAGGCCGCACTGAGTCACAGGCCGCACTGAGTCACAGGCCGCACTGAGTCACAGGCCGCACTGAGTCACAGACCGCACTGAATCACAGACCGCACTGAGTCACAGTCCGCACTGAGTCACAGTCCGCACTGAGTCACAGACCGCACTGAGTCACAGGCCGCACTGAGTCACAGGCCGCACTGAGTCACAGGCCGCACTGAGTCACAGGCCGCACTGAGTCACAGGCCGCACTGAGTCACAGGCCGCACTGAGTCACAGGCCGCACTGAGTCACAGGCCGCACTGAGTCACAGACCGCACTGAGTCACAGACCGCACTGAGTCACAGACCGCACTGAGTCACAGACCGCACTGAGTCACAGGCCGCACTGAGTCACAGACCGCACTGAGTCACAGGCCGCACTGAGTCACAGAACGCACTGAATCACAGTCCGCACTGAGTCACAGACCGCACTGAGTCACAGACCGCACCGAGTCACAGACCGCACCGAGTCACAGACCGCACCGAGTCACAGTCCGCACCGAGCCACAGGCCGCACCGAGTCACAGGCCGCACCGAGTCACAGGCCGCACCGAGCCACAGGCCGCACCGAGACACAGACCGCACTGAGTCACAGACCGCACCGAGACACAGACCGCACTGAGTCACAGGCCGCACTGAGACACAGACCGCACTGAGCCACAGGCCGCACTGAGTCACAGACCGCACTGAGTCACAGGCCGCACTGAGTCACAGGCCGCACTGAGTCACAGGCCGCACTGAGTCACAGACCGCACTGAGTCACAGACCGCACTGAATCACAGACCGCACTGAGACACAGGCCGCACTGAGTCACAGACCGCACTGAGTCACAGACCGCACTGAATCACAGACCGCACTGAGACACAGGCCGCACTGAGTCACAGACCGCACTGAATCACAGACCGCACTGAGTCACAGGCCGCACTGAGTCACAGGCCGCACTGAGTCACAGACCGCACTGAATCACAGACCGCACTGAGCCACAGACCGCACTGAGTCACAGGCCGCACTGAGCCACAGGCCGCACTGAGTCACAGGCCGCACTGAGTCACAGGCCGCACTGAGTCACAGGCCGCACTGAGTCACAGACCGCACTGAGTCACAGACCGCACCGAGTCACAGACCGCACTGAGTCACAGTCCGCACTGAGTCACAGGCCGCACTGAGTCACAGGCCGCACTGAGTCACAGACCGCACTGAGTCACAGGCCGCACCGAGTCACAGGCCGCACCGAGTTACAGACCGCACCGAGTCACAGACCGCACTGAGTCACAGACCGCACTGAGTCACAGGCCGCACTGAGCCACAGGCCGCACTGAGTCACAGACCGCACTGAGTCACAGGCCGCACTGAGACACAGACCGCACTGAATCACAGGCCGCACAGAGTCACAGGCTGCACTGAGTCACAGACCGCACTGAGTCACAGGCCGCACTGAGTCACAGAGCGCACTGAGTCACAGACCGCACTGAATCACAGACCGCACTGAGTCACAGGCCGCACTGAGTCACAGGCCGCACTGAGTCACAGGCCGCACTGAGTCACAGGCCGCACTGAGTCACAGGCCGCACTGAATCACAGACCGCACTGAGTCACAGGCCGCACCGAGTCACAGGCCGCACCGAGTCACAGGCCGCACCGAGTCACAGACCGCACTGAGTCACAGGCCGCACTGAGTCACAGACCGCACTGAATCACAGGCCGCACTGAGTCACAGACCGCACTGAGTCACAAACCGCACTGAATCACAGGCCGCACTGAGTCACAGGCCGCACTGAGTCACAGACCGCACTGAGTCACAGACCGCACTGAGTCACAGGCCGCACTGAGTCACAGGCCGCACTGAGACACAGGCCGCACTGAGCCACAGGCCGCACTGAGCCACAGGCCGCACTGAGTCACAGGCCGCACTGAGACACAGACCGCACTGAGTCACAGTCCGCACTGAGTCACAGGCCGCACTGAGCCACAGGCCGCACTGAGACACAGACCGCACTGAATCACAGACCGCACTGAGACACAGGCCGCACTGAGCCACAGGCCGCACTGAGTCACAGGCCGCACTGAGCCACAGGCCGCACTGAGCCACAGGCCGCACTGAGTCACAGGCCGCACTGAGACACGGGCCGCACTGAGCCAGGGGCCGCACTGAGCCACGGGCCGCACTGAGTCACAGGCCGCACTGAGTCACAGACCGCACTGAGTCACAGGCCGCACTGAGTCACAGGCCGCACTGAATCACAGTCCGCACTGAGTCACAGGCCGCACTGAGTCACAGGCCGCACTGAGTCACAGGCCGCACTGAGTCACAGGCCGCACTGAGTCACAGTCCGCACTGAGTCACAAACCGCACTGAATCACAGTCCGCACTGAGTCACAGACCGCACTGAATCACAGTCCGCACCGAGTCACAGACCGCACCGAGTCACAGACCGCACCGAGTCACAGACCGCACCGAGTCACAGGCCGCACTGAGTAACAGACCGCACTGAGTCACAGGCCGCACTGAGTCACAGACCGCACAGAGTCACAGACCGCACTGAGTCACAGGCCGCACTGAGTCACAGACCGCACAGAGTCACAGACCGCACTGAGTCACAGGCCGCACTGAGTCACAGGCCGCACTGAGTCACAGACCGCACTGAATCACAGGCCGCACTGAGTCACAGGCCGCACTGAGTCACAGGCCGCACTGAGTCACAGGCCGCACTGAGTCACAGGCCGCACTGAGTCACAGACCGCACTGAGTCACAGACCGCACTGAGTCACAGACCGCACTGAGTCACAGGCCGCACTGAGTCACAGACCGCACTGAGTCACAGGCCGCACTGAATCACAAACCGCACTGAGTCACAGACCGCACTGAATCACAGTCCGCACTGAGTCACAGACCGCACTGAGTCACAGGCCGCACTGAGTCACAGACCGCACTGAGTCACAGACCGCACTGAATCACAGTCCGCACTGAGTCACAGGCCGCACTGAGTCACAGACCGCACCGAGTTACAGACCGCACTGAGTCACAGACCGCACTGAGTCACAGACCGCACTGAGTCACAGGCCGCACTGAGCCACAGGCCGCACTGAGTCACAGGCCGCACTGAGTCACAGACCGCACTGAGTCACAGGCCGCACTGAGACACAGACCGCACTGAATCACAGGCCGCACAGAGTCACAGGCTGCACTGAGACACAGACCGCACTGAATCACAGGCCGCACAGAGTCACAGACCGCACTGAGTCACAGGCCGCACTGAATCACAGACCGCACTGAATCACAGTCCGCACTGAGTCACAGACCGCACTGAGTCACAGACCGCACTGAGTCACAGACCGCACTGAGTCACAGTCCGCACTGAGTCACAGTCCGCACTGAGTCACAGACCGCACTGAGTCACAGACCGCACCGAGTCACAGACCGCACCGAGTCACAGGCCGCACCGAGTCACAGGCCGCACTGAGTCACAGACCGCACTGAGTCACAGGCCGCACTGAGTCACAGACCGCACTGAATCACAGTCCGCACTGAGTTACAGACCGCACTGAGACACAGACCGCACTGAATCACAGGCCGCACTGAGTCACAGACCGCACTGAGTCACAAACCGCACTGAATCACAGGCCGCACTGAGTCACAGGCCGCACTGAATCACAGGCCGCACTGAGTCACAGGCCGCACTGAGTCACAGGCCGCACTGAGACACAGGCCGCACTGAGCCACAGGCCGCACTGAGCCACAGGCCGCACTGAGTCACAGGCCGCACTGAGACACAGACCGCACTGAATCACAGTCCGCACTGAGTCACAGGCCGCACTGAGCCACTGGCCGCACTGAGACACAGACCGCACTGAATCACAGACCGCACTGAGACACAGGCCGCACTGAGCCACAGGCCGCACTGAGCCACAGGCCGCACTGAGTCACAGGCCGCACTGAGCCACAGGCCGCACTGAGCCACAGGCCGCACTGAGTCACAGGCCGCACTGAGACACAGGCCGCACTGAGCCACGGGCCGCACTGAGCCACGGGCCGCACTGAGTCACAGGCCGCACTGAGTCACAGACCGCACTGAGTCACAGGCCGCACTGAGTCACAGTCCGCACTGAATCACAGTCCGCACTGAGTCACAGACCGCACTGAGTCACAGACCGCACTGAGTCACAGGCCGCACTGAGTCACAGGCCGCACTGAGTCACAGGCCGCACTGAGTCACAGTCCGCACTGAGTCACAAACCGCACTGAATCACAGTCCGCACTGAGTCACAGACCGCACTGAATCACAGTCCGCACTGAGTCACAGACCGCACCGAGTCACAGACCGCACCGAGTCACAGACCGCACCGAGTCACAGGCCGCACTGAGTCACAGACCGCACTGAGTCACAGGCCGCACTGAGTCACAGACCGCACTGAGTCACAGGCCGCACTGAGTCACAGACCGCACTGAGTCACAGGCCGCACTGAGTCACAGACCGCACTGAGTCACAGGCCGCACTGAGTCACAGACCGCACTGAATCACAGGCCGCACTGAGTCACAGGCCGCACTGAGTCACAGGCCGCACTGAGTCACAGGCCGCACTGAGTCACAGGCCGCACTGAGTCACAGACCGCACTGAGTCACAGACCGCACTGAGTCACAGACCGCACTGAGTCACAGGCCGCACTGAATCACAGACCGCACTGAGTCACAGACCGCACTGAATCACAGTCCGCACTGAGTCACAGACCGCACTGAGGCACAGGCCGCACTGAGTTACAGACCGCACTGAGTCACAGACCGCACTGAGTCACAGGCCGCACTGAGTCACAGGCCGCACTGAGTCACAGGCCGCACTGAGTCACAGACCGCACTGAGTCACAGGCCGCACTGAGTCACAGGCCGCACTGAGTCACAGACCGCACTGAATCACAGTCCGCACTGAGTCACAGGCCGCACTGAGTCACAGACCGCACCGAGTTACAGACCGCACTGAGTCACAGACCGCACCGATACACAGGCCGCACTGAGTCACAGACCGCACCGATACACAGACCGCACTGAGTCACAGACCGCACTGAGTCACAGACCGCACTGAGTCACAGGCCGCACTGAGTCACAGACCGCACTGAGTCACAGGCCGCACTGAGTCACAGACCGCACTGAGTCACAGACCGCACTGAGTCACAGACCGCACTGAGTCACAGGCCGCACTGAGTCACAGGCCGCACTGAGTCACAGACCGCACTGAGTCACAGGCCGCACTGAGTCACAGGCCGCACCGAGTCACAGACCGCACCGAGTCACAGGCCGCACTGAGTCACAGGCCGCACTGAGTCACAGTCCGCACTGAGTCACAGGCCGCACTGAGTCACAGACCGCACTGAACCACAGGCCGCACTGAATCACAGACCGCACTGAGTCACAGGCCGCACTGAGTCACAGACCGCACCGATACACAGACCGCACTGAGTCACAGACCGCACTGAGTCACAGACCGCACCGATACACAGACCGCACTGAGTCACAGGCCGCACTGAGTCACAGTCCGCACTGAGCCACAGGCTGCACTGAGTCACAGGCCGCACTGAGTCACAGGCTGCACTGAGTCACAGGCCGCACTGAGTCACAGACCGCACTGAACCACAGGCCGCACTGAGTCACAGGCCGCACCGAGTCACAGTCCGCACTGAGTCACAGGACCGCACTGAGTCACAGGCCGCACTGAGTCACAGACCGCACTGAGTCACAGACCGCACTGAGTCACAGACCGCACTGAGTCACAGGCCGCACTGAGTCACAGGCCGCACTGAGTCACAGGCCGCACTGAGTCACAGGCCTGCACTGAGTCACAGACCGCACTGAGTCACAGGCCGCACTGAGTCACAGGCCGCACTGAGTCACAGACCGCACTGAATCACAGGCCGCACTGAGCCACAGGCCGCACTGAGCCACAGGCCGCACTGAGTCACAGACCACACTGAATCACAGTCCGCACTGAGTCACAGACCGCACTGAGTCACAGGCCGCACTGAGTCACAGACCGCACTGAATCACAGGCCGCACTGAGCCACAGGCCGCACTGAGTCACAGACCGCACTGAGTCACAGACCGCACTGAGCCACAGGCCGCACTGAGTCACAGGCCGCACTGAGTCACAGGCCGCACCGAATCACAGACCGCACCGAGTCACAGGCCCACTGAGCCACAGGCCGCACTGAATCACAGGCCGCACCGAGTCACAGGCCGCACCGAGTCACAGACCGCACTGAATCACAGACCGCACCGAGTCACAGGCCGCACCGAGTCACAGGCCGCACCGAGTCACAGACCGCACTGAGTCACAGACCGCACTGAGTCACAGGCCGCACTGAGTCACAGACCGCACTGAGTCACAGACCGCACTGAGTCACAGGCCGCACTGAGTCACAGGCCGCACTGAATCACAGACCGCACTGAGTCACAGGCCGCACCGAGTCACAGGCCGCACCGAGTCACAGGCCGCACCGAGTCACAGGCCGCACTGAATCACAGGCCGCACTGAGTCACAGACCGCACTGAGTCACAGACCGCACTGAGTCACAGACCGCACTGAGTCACAGACCGCACTGAGTCACAGTCCGCACTGAGTCACAGACCGCACTGAGTCACAGACCGCACCGAGTCACAGACCGCACCGAGTCACAGGCCGCACCGAGTCACAGGCCGCACCGAGTCACAGACCGCACTGAGTCACAGGCCGCACTGAGTCACAGACCGCACTGAATCACAGGCCGCACTGAGTCACAGACCGCACTGAGTCACAAACCGCACTGAATCACAGGCCGCACTGAGTCACAGGCCGCACTGAGTCACAGACCGCACTGAGTCACAGACCGCACTGAGTCACAGGCCGCACTGAGTCACAGGCCGCACTGAGACACAGGCCGCACTGAGCCACAGGCCGCACTGAGCCACAGGCCGCACTGAGTCACAGGCCGCACTGAGACACAGACCGCACTGAATCACAGTCCGCACTGAGTCACAGGCCGCACTGAGCCACAGGCCGCACTGAGACACAGACCGCACTGAATCACAGACCGCACTGAGACACAGGCCGCACTGAGCCACAGGCCGCACTGAGTCACAGGCCGCACTGAGCCACAGGCCGCACTGAGCCACAGGCCGCACTGAGTCACAGGCCGCACTGAGACACGGGCCGCACTGAGCCAGGGGCCGCACTGAGCCACGGGCCGCACTGAGTCACAGGCCGCACTGAGTCACAGACCGCACTGAGTCACAGGCCGCACTGAGTCACAGTCCGCACTGAATCACAGTCCGCACTGAGTCACAGACCGCACTGAGTCACAGGCCGCACTGAGTCACAGGCCGCACTGAGTCACAGGCCGCACTGAGTCACAGTCCGCACTGAGTCACAAACCGCACTGAATCACAGTCCGCACTGAGTCACAGACCGCACTGAATCACAGTCCGCACCGAGTCACAGACCGCACCGAGTCACAGACCGCACCGAGTCACAGACCGCACCGAGTCACAGGCCGCACTGAGTAACAGACCGCACTGAGTCACAGGCCGCACTGAGTCACAGACCGCACAGAGTCACAGACCGCACTGAGTCACAGGCCGCACTGAGTCACAGACCGCACAGAGTCACAGACCGCACTGAGTCACAGGCCGCACTGAGTCACAGGCCGCACTGAGTCACAGACCGCACTGAATCACAGGCCGCACTGAGTCACAGGCCGCACTGAGTCACAGGCCGCACTGAGTCACAGGCCGCACTGAGTCACAGGCCGCACTGAGTCACAGACCGCACTGAGTCACAGACCGCACTGAGTCACAGACCGCACTGAGTCACAGGCCGCACTGAGTCACAGACCGCACTGAGTCACAGGCCGCACTGAATCACAAACCGCACTGAGTCACAGACCGCACTGAATCACAGTCCGCACTGAGTCACAGACCGCACTGAGTCACAGGCCGCACTGAGTTACAGACCGCACTGAGTCACAGACCGCACTGAATCACAGTCCGCACTGAGTCACAGGCCGCACTGAGTCACAGACCGCACCGAGTTACAGACCGCACTGAGTCACAGACCGCACTGAGTCACAGACCGCACTGAGTCACAGGCCGCACTGAGCCACAGGCCGCACTGAGTCACAGGCCGCACTGAGTCACAGACCGCACTGAGTCACAGGCCGCACTGAGACACAGACCGCACTGAATCACAGGCCGCACAGAGTCACAGGCTGCACTGAGACACAGACCGCACTGAATCACAGGCCGCACAGAGTCACAGACCGCACTGAGTCACAGGCCGCACTGAATCACAGACCGCACTGAATCACAGTCCGCACTGAGTCACAGACCGCACTGAGTCACAGACCGCACTGAGTCACAGACCGCACTGAGTCACAGTCCGCACTGAGTCACAGTCCGCACTGAGTCACAGACCGCACTGAGTCACAGACCGCACTGAGTCACAGACCGCACTGAGTCACAGACCGCACTGAGACACAGGCCGCACTGAGTCACAGGCCGCACCGAGTCACAGACCGCACCGAGTCACAGGCCGCACCGAGTCACAGGCCGCACTGAGTCACAGACCGCACTGAGTCACAGGCCGCACTGAGTCACAGACCGCACTGAATCACAGTCCGCACTGAGTTACAGACCGCACTGAGACACAGACCGCACTGAATCACAGGCCGCACTGAGTCACAGACCGCACTGAGTCACAAACCGCACTGAATCACAGGCCGCACTGAGTCACAGGCCGCACTGAATCACAGGCCGCACTGAGTCACAGGCCGCACTGAGTCACAGGCCGCACTGAGACACAGGCCGCACTGAGCCACAGGCCGCACTGAGCCACAGGCCGCACTGAGTCACAGGCCGCACTGAGACACAGACCGCACTGAATCACAGTCCGCACTGAGTCACAGGCCGCACTGAGCCACTGGCCGCACTGAGACACAGACCGCACTGAATCACAGACCGCACTGAGACACAGGCCGCACTGAGCCACAGGCCGCACTGAGTCACAGGCCGCACTGAGCCACAGGCCGCACTGAGCCACAGGCCGCACTGAGTCACAGGCCGCACTGAGACACAGGCCGCACTGAGCCACGGGCCGCACTGAGCCACGGGCCGCACTGAGTCACAGGCCGCACTGAGTCACAGACCGCACTGAGTCACAGGCCGCACTGAGTCACAGTCCGCACTGAATCACAGTCCGCACTGAGTCACAGACCGCACTGAGTCACAGACCGCACTGAGTCACAGGCCGCACTGAGTCACAGGCCGCACTGAGTCACAGGCCGCACTGAGTCACAGTCCGCACTGAGTCACAAACCGCACTGAATCACAGTCCGCACTGAGTCACAGACCGCACTGAATCACAGTCCGCACTGAGTCACAGACCGCACCGAGTCACAGACCGCACCGAGTCACAGACCGCACCGAGTCACAGGCCGCACTGAGTCACAGACCGCACTGAGTCACAGGCCGCACTGAGTCACAGGCCGCACTGAGTCACAGACCGCACTGAGTCACAGGCCGCACTGAGTCACAGACCGCACTGAATCACAGGCCGCACTGAGTCACAGGCCGCACTGAGTCACAGGCCGCACTGAGTCACAGGCCGCACTGAGTCACAGGCCGCACTGAGTCACAGACCGCACTGAGTCACAGACCGCACTGAGTCACAGACCGCACTGAGTCACAGGCCGCACTGAATCACAGACCGCACTGAGTCACAGACCGCACTGAATCACAGTCCGCACTGAGTCACAGACCGCACTGAGTCACAGGCCGCACTGAGTTACAGACCGCACTGAGTCACAGACCGCACTGAGTCACAGGCCGCACTGAGTCACAAACCGCACTGAGTCACAGGGCGCACTGAGTCACAGACCGCACTGAGTCACAGGCCGCACTGAGTCACAGGCCGCACTGAGTCACAGACCGCACTGAATCACAGTCCGCACTGAGTCACAGGCCGCACTGAGTCACAGACCGCACCGAGTTACAGACCGCACTGAGTCACAGACCGCACCGATACACAGGCCGCACTGAGTCACAGACCGCACCGATACACAGACCGCACTGAGTCACAGACCGCACTGAGTCACAGACCGCACTGAGTCACAGGCCGCACTGAGTCACAGACCGCACTGAGTCACAGGCCGCACTGAGTCACAGACCGCACTGAGTCACAGACCGCACTGAGTCACAGACCGCACTGAGTCACAGGCCGCACTGAGTCACAGGCCGCACTGAGTCACAGACCGCACTGAGTCACAGGCCGCACTGAGTCACAGGCCGCACCGAGTCACAGACCGCACTGAGTCACAGGCCGCACTGAGTCACAGGCCGCACTGAGTCACAGTCCGCACTGAGTCACAGGCCGCACTGAGTCACAGACCGCACTGAACCACAGGCCGCACTGAATCACAGACCGCACTGAGTCACAGGCCGCACTGAGTCACAGACCGCACCGATACACAGACCGCACTGAGTCACAGACCGCACTGAGTCACAGACCGCACCGATACACAGACCGCACTGAGTCACAGGCCGCACTGAGTCACAGTCCGCACTGAGCCACAGGCTGCACTGAGTCACAGGCCGCACTGAGTCACAGGCTGCACTGAGTCACAGGCCGCACTGAGTCACAGACCGCACTGAACCACAGGCCGCACTGAGTCACAGGCCGCACCGAGTCACAGTCCGCACTGAGTCACAGACCGCACTGAGTCACAGGCCGCACTGAGTCACAGACCGCACTGAGTCACAGACCGCACTGAGTCACAGACCGCACTGAGTCACAGGCCGCACTGAGTCACAGGCCGCACTGAGTCACAGGCCGCACTGAGTCACAGGCTGCACTGAGTCACAGACCGCACTGAGTCACAGGCCGCACTGAGTCACAGGCCGCACTGAGTCACAGACCGCACTGAATCACAGGCCGCACTGAGCCACAGGCCGCACTGAGCCACAGGCCGCACTGAGTCACAGACCACACTGAATCACAGTCCGCACTGAGTCACAGACCGCACTGAGTCACAGGCCGCACTGAGTCACAGACCGCACTGAATCACAGGCCGCACTGAGCCACAGGCCGCACTGAGTCACAGACCGCACTGAGTCACAGACCGCACTGAGCCACAGGCCGCACTGAGTCACAGGCCGCACTGAGTCACAGGCCGCACCGAATCACAGACCGCACCGAGTCACAGGCCCACTGAGCCACAGGCCGCACTGAATCACAGGCCGCACCGAATCACAGGCCGCACCGAGTCACAGACCGCACTGAATCACAGACCGCACCGAGTCACAGGCCGCACCGAGTCACAGGCCGCACCGAGTCACAGACCGCACTGAGTCACAGACCGCACTGAGTCACAGGCCGCACTGAGACACAGGCCGCACTGAGCCACAGGCCGCACTGAGCCACAGGCCGCACTGAGTCACAGGCCGCACTGAGACACAGACCGCACTGAATCACAGTCCGCACTGAGTCACAGGCCGCACTGAGCAAACAGGCCACACTGAGACACAGACCGCACTGAATCACAGACCGCACTGAGACACAGGCCGCACTGAGCCACAGGCCGCACTGAGCCACAGGCCGCACTGAGTCACAGGCCGCACTGAGCCACAGGCCGCACTGAGCCACAGGCCGCACTGAGTCACAGGCCGCACTGAGACACGGGCCGCACTGAGCCACGGGCCGCACTGAGCCACGGGCCGCACTGAGTCACAGGCCGCACTGAGTCACAGACCGCACTGAGTCACAGGCCGCACTGAGTCACAGTCCGCACTGAATCACAGTCCGCACTGAGTCACAGGCCGCACTGAGTCACAGGCCGCACTGAGTCACAGGCCGCACTGAGTCACAGGCCGCACTGAGTCACAGTCCGCACTGAGTCACAAACCGCACTGAATCACAGTCCGCACTGAGTCACAGACCGCACTGAATCACAGTCCGCACTGAGTCACAGACCGCACCGAGTCACAGACCGCACCGAACCACAGGCCGCACTGAGTCACAGGCCGCACTGAGTCACAGACCGCACTGAGTCACAGGCCGCACTGAGTCACAGACCGCACTGAGTCACAGGCCGCACTGAGTCACAGACCGCACTGAATCACAGGCCGCACTGAGTCACAGGCCGCACTGAGTCACAGGCCGCACTGAGTCACAGGCCGCACTGAGTCACAGGCCGCACTGAGTCACAGGCCGCACTGAGTCACAGACCGCACTGAGTCACAGACCGCACTGAGTCACAGACCGCACTGAGTCACAGGCCGCACTGAATCACAGACCGCACTGAGTCACAGACCGCACTGAATCACAGTCCGCACTGAGTCACAGACCGCACTGAGTCACAGGCCGCACTGAGTTACAGACTGCACTGAGTCACAGACCGCACTGAATCACAGTCCGCACTGAGTCACAGGCCGCACTGAGTCACAGACCGCACCGAGTTACAGACCGCACTGAGTCACAGGCCGCACCGATACACAGGCCGCACTGAGTCACAGACCGCACCGATACACAGACCGCACTGAGTCACAGACCGCACTGAGTCACAGGCCGCACTGAGTCACAGGCCGCACTGAGTCACAGGCCGCACTGAGTCACAGACCGCACTGAGTCACAGGCCGCACTGAGTCACAGACCGCACTGAGTCACAGGCCGCACTGAGTCACAGGCCGCACTGAGTCACAGGCCGCACTGAGTCACAGGCCGCACTGAGTCACAGGCCGCACTGAGTCACAGGCCGCACTGAATCACAGACCGCACTGAGTCACAGGCCGCACTGAGTCACAGGCCGCACTGAGTCACAGGCCGCACTGAGTCACAGACCGCACTGAGTCACAGACCGCACTGAGTCACAGGCCGCACTGAGTCACAGGCCGCACTGAGTCACAGACCGCACTGAGTCACAGGCCGCACTGAGTCACAGGCCGCACCGAGTCACAGTCCGCACTGAGTCACAGGCCGCACTGAGTCACAGACCGCACTGAACCACAGGCCGCACTGAATCACAGACCGCACTGAGTCACAGGCCGCACTGAGTCACAGACCGCACCGATACACAGACCGCACTGAGTCACAGACCGCACTGAGTCACAGACCGCACCGATACACAGACCGCACTGAGTCACAGACCGCACTGAGTCACAGGCCGCACTGAGTCACAGACCGCACCGAGTCACAGACCGCACTGAGCCACAGGCCGCACTGAGTCACAGGCCGCACTGAGTCACAGACCGCACTGAGTCACAGACCGCACTGAGTCACAGGCCGCACTGAGTCACAGGCCGCACTGAGTCACAGGCCGCACTGAGTCACAGGCCGCACTGAGCCACAGGCCGCACTGAGTCACAGACCGCACTGAGTCACAGACCGCACTGAGTCACAGGCCGCACTGAGTCACAGTCCGCACTGAGTCACAGGCCGCACTGAGTCACAGACCGCACTGAGTCACAGACCGCACAGAGTCACAGGCCGCACCGAGTCACAGGCCGCACTGAGTCACAGACCGCACTGAGTCACAGACCGCACTGAGTCACAGGCCGCACTGAGTCACAGACCGCTCTGAGTCACAGACCGCACTGAGTCACAGACCGCACTGAGTCACAGACCGCACTGAGCCACAGGCCGCACTGAGTCACAGACCGCACTGAGTCACAGACCGCACCGAACCACAGGCCGCACTGAGTCACAGACCGCACTGAGTCACAGGCCGCACTGAGTCACAGGCCGCACTGAGTCACAGGCCGCACTGAGTCACAGACCGCACTGAGTCACAGGCCGCACTGAGCCACAGACCGCACTGAATCACAGACCGCACTGAGTCACAGACCGCACTGAGTCACAGGCCGCACTGAGTCACAGGCCGCACTGAGTCACAGGCCGCACTGAGTCACAGACCGCACTGAGCCACAGACCGCACTGAGTCACAGACCGCACTGAGTCACAGACCGCACTGAGTCACAGGCCGCACTGAGTCACAGACCGCACTGAATGATAAACCACACAGGCTCATAGATCTCGCAGCATAGAAATCAGACTATCCGTGCATTGTGTTTATTTAAAAAAAAGTTTATAAATGGTTGAAATCCTCAAAAAAATGAAGAACAGGAATTGCAGAGAACTTACATATTTAGCATCAGCCCAGCCACTTTTCGGTGACCACATTTTGCCTTCGCCCATCAGTCCCAGGGCAAGGTGAGCGAGGGGAGCGAGATCCCCACTCGCCCCAACTGTTCCCTTCTCTGGGACGTAAGAGAGACAGGAAGCTACAGGAGGGAGTATAGAGTAAAGATTGATGATGTTAATGATGATGTAAGCATGATATCAGAGTCAAATGACCAAGAGGCAGATTGACAAAACTTAGGGCAGAATTTTAATGGGCCTCACAGTGGCAGGAACAGAGTTGGAGTGTAAGGGGGCCTGCCCTGAGGGGGCAGGAGGTGCACCCATTCCCCTGACAATAATGCAGTGTTCGGGGATCTGCAAAATCAGAGGGCCTGTGGCCTTTCCTGAATACCATCTACCCAGATGAGGGGGTGGGGCTAATCACCCTTTTCCTCGGAGTGCTGGGATGTAAATACTCCGGCCCGGGTGTGGGTGACCTTCGGAAAGTAGGAGGCCTGTACAGTAACCAGAATAAAACCGAACCTTTATACAGGCATTACTTCCTTGTGGTCACTTGCCTGAGACTTTACACAGAGGAAGTCCTGCCTCCTTCCCCAAAGTGCCAACCACCCATAAACCACTTCAACCACAGGATCTCCACTAATTTGCCAAAATCTCACCCATAACCTTTTACTAAATCAATAATATATGTAATATCTAGAAGACAGTAAGGTACAAAGTAAGGTTGCATTACCATTGAATGCCTGTATTATTTGATTGAGGGTCTTTAAGGAGATCCCACTGTAACCCTTGGCAAGAACATTGATCCTGAGAGCCAGTAGCATTCGGGATCTCTCTGGTGTCAAGGGATCGCCAACACCTGCAGGAAAAACACCATGAAAGCAAAGATTCATCTTCTGGTTCCCAACCAAGTTCATAGGAGCTTAGGCCTTCAAAGCAAGGGTAGGTTATTCAGCCCTTCAAGTCTGCTCTGCCATTCGATAAAAACATAGGTTGGTAAGATGTAGGAAAAGAATGAGACCATTTGACCCATCGAGTTTGCTACGCCATTTTATCATGGCTGATCTCATACTGGCCTTAACTCCACTGTCCTGCCCATTCTCCATAGCCCTTCAACCCATTACAAATTAAACATCTGCACATCTCCTCCTTCAATTTACTCACTATCTCAGCATCCACTGCACTTTGGGATAGCGAATTCCAGCGATTCACAACCCTTTGGGAGAAGTAGTTCAACTCTTATTTTACATTTGATACCTCTTATCCTAACACTATGACCTCTTGTTCCAGAATGCCCCACAAGAGGAAGCATCCACTCCATGTCTACTTTATCCATACCTTTTGTCATCTTTTATACTCAATTCGACCTCCCCTCATTCTTCTAAACTCGAGAGAGTGTCGGCCTAAACTGTGAATGTCTCTTCGTACGACAAACCCCTCATCTCTGGAATCAACCGGGTGAACCTCCTCCGAACTGCCCCCAGTGCCACTACATCTTTCCTCAAATAAGGCTGATCTGATTTTGGTCTCAGCTCCACTTTCCGGTCTGCCTCTCAATTATGTATTCTTGGTGAAGAGCCCAGACATCCAGTTGTCTGAAAATACCTGAGCCCCAGAGAAAGCATTGATTCTTTTACACTTATATCATTGGTTCCACACCGTGCATAATGGGTGGATAGGCATGAAGTGCAATATGTTGGCACGGTGGTGGGGGGGGAGCATGAGACACCATATGGAGTGAATGGGGAGCATACCTTGCCATGGGAGGCATGAGGAGAACCGCTTGAACTTATCTTTCATAGGTTTCCCCATGGAGAGTGAAGGGCTGTAAAGTGCAACTCATTGAAACCCGAGCCCGACTCCATGAAAATGGGGGTGGCACAGTGGCTAGCACTGCTGCATCCCAGCACCAGGGACCCGAGTTCAATTCTGGCCTTGGGTGACCGTCTGTGTGGAGGTTGCACATTGTCCCCACGTCTGCGTGGGTTTCCTCCCGGTGCTCCGGTTTCCTCCCACAATCCAAAGATATGCAAGTTAGGTGGATTGGTGTTGATCAATTGTCTCTTAGTGTTCCAAGGTTAGGTGGGGTTACAGGGTTAGGGGGATAGGTCAGAGATGTGGGCCTAGGAGGGTCAGTGCAAACTCGATGGGCCGATTGGCCTCCTTCTGTATTGTAGGGATTCCATGATTCGATGAAAATACAGGGGAGGAGGACATGCCGATTTCCACAATGGAGCCAGCCACGTCAGGAGTTCAGGGTGCAGGCGTTTGACCTGAGCCAGCCCTGGCCTTTCAAAGGCAATCCCAAAGATTGGAAGCTCCTGTAATGTGGTTGGGAATCCCAGAATAGGGTCCTGAATCATCCTGATTGTGGTCAAATACAGGCTTTCAGCTTTGGATTTGGCAAAGACTAATTGTTAGAGATCAATTGGTGTGATTAGTCAACAACTCCATTTGAATGTTGAGACCAGCAGGGATAGTGGTGGAGGATCTAGATTGGAGGAATGTGAGTTTTGTCTTTCTCAACTAGAAATTGAAATGTGTGAATTTAATGGTCATTATTTGTTTTTTATTCAATTAACACAGACAGATTTTCCTATTATCAGAACTATTTTAACTAAATGCTCAACATGTCACTTGATAACTTACATTTTGTTTGTTAATATGTTGAAGCAATGAGGGGAAAGGGACATTAGGACACAAGGAAAGGGGCAGTTCTCAAATGAAGTGTTAGCAAAGTGCTGGATAATGCAAATAGTAAAAGGCATTCTTTCTCTTACCTACTGCTGTGGAGTGTACAACGTTCTCCTGCAGTTCTCTGTGAAAACAGAAGGCTTCATAATAAAGGGAGCATTGGAAGGTAATGTGTTAGATGTTCGAAGTCTAACAAGGAATCTACCAAATGACTTGATTTGTCCAAATGCATGGCGTGTCTGAACTGCCACCTGCTGGTTGGAGGTCGTACCACCAGCCATCAGTCACACTGGGCGGTCTCAGGACAGTGGTCATGTGACAAAGCACTCCAATATAAGTGGGGGCACATCCAGCCATTGAGAGATGTTTGTAAGATCAGTCGTGCTCGGTATGGTTCCAGAGGAGTACAAAGAAACTCCATGATAACTTGCTCTGTAACAGATGGCTATCTTACCATGTGTGATTCAATAAAGATTCTGGTTTGGACAAGTCAAGCCGTTTGCTAGATTCCTTGCTAGACATCGCACACCAAACACAACATGGTACCAGGGCTGCTGAAGATTTGAAGATAACGACAGCAGTGACAAAGTTAAAAGTCGGCGGACAGACCGATCTGGTGAACTGCAGCTTGTGGCGACTCGGCGCAATGGAAGGACGGAGCTAGAGATGGACGGTATAAAGGGACCCCACCAACTTCAATTCACGGGTAACATAGAAAAACATTGGCGTGAGTTTAAGCAGCAATTCGGATTCTATACTGTAGCCCTAGGCCTGCAGGCACAACCTGACGACTGGCTTATTGCGTTGCTGCTCGCGACAGCAGGTCCTCAAGCAGCAGAACTACGTAATACCTTTGCCTATGGCAGCAAAGAGCAGAACAAGAGCTACGATGAAGCATTAAAGTACTTCAATCAATATTGCTCTATAAAAAATAATGAAGCACAGGAACGTGACACATTTAGTACGGGTACCCAGAAAGAAGGGCTTCAATCAGAAAGCCATATTAAGATGCGCTATGCGAGTGAGATGGTTGCACAGCAAAACACTGCACTCAGCTCGAAACAGTTTGGCACCAACTCAGAAGAAGAAGCCAGTGCCATTAGTGCTGTGACACTGTCATGAAGAAACGTGGTCTCAGTGCAGGTGGCCATTTTAAACGGCCGACAGGAGCTGCCGCCGCCACCTTGTGCAAAAAGTGTGGCACTCGGCATGGCCCACCACAATGTCCGGCCTTTGGAAAAGTTTATTCCAGGTGTGGCCGTGTTAGGAATTTTGCAAGACAATGTTTTGCGCACCTACAATGGACTATACAAGATCAGTAAATGTAGTTGATGAGATAAATACTGAAGAACAGTTTTTCATCAATCTCATTGCAATGAAGGGCCAGAAGTGTCCGAATAAAATTGAGGAAAGACTGATGCTCGTAAGAACTCTCCGGAAACCATTAAAACTAGATGGAAATCAATGGTGTTCCTGAATAACACCATTTCAATGCAACTTCAACACGATAACGAGACCAACCTCCTCTGTCGGTCTGCTTTGCCCTGGCTGAACACCCAGCTGAAAGTCGCCGATCAGCCAGGGCTGCCAGTGTACTTCAGAACAAGAACAATAAATACCTTTGGTGCATGTGAACGTGAGGTCTCCATGGATGGCATGAGGTACATGTTACTGTTTCATATTGTAGACAAGGACATTGACTCCATCATAGGAGCAGACTCATGTGAATCCCTGAATTTAGTTCAGTAACTGTGTGGCCCAGAAGATGGCTGCCAGCTGAATACTATTGATCCCTACAAAATATTAGAGTGTGCACGGTTGATGAGGATTCAGAAGAAATCCAGGTGGAGGTCGACAAATCAGACAAAAAGACGGAACAGCCAGCGAGCATTCCACAATTCTGGTTAACAGTCTTCAAGAAGGTCTATGTGCTCAGTGGCATGATACAGGAGCATGATGAGCCCGTATTAAAGCATCGACAAGATGTGAATGTTAAATGGACAGAGCATGAGAGGCCAAGGATCTTCACTCTGGAGCAAGTTCAAGCCCAATGACTATTTCACAAACGAGGTGATCACGAACTTATACCAGATGGACTAGCAGCCTGACAAGCTTGAATCTTCATTCTTCGATGAACCAGAAATCCTGGGGTGTGCAGGCTGTAAGATCGACTGGAGGGGGGGCAAAAATGTAATGATGAAAACAATTCAAACAAAACCGAAGCACAAAGGTTGAAGCACTCGTAGAACATTTGCGAAAACTGTACCAAATGAATCATTCTTTAATTTCTTCAGTCCTCCTGAAATTCCAGTGTGGAATGTTAAGCAAACGTTAAGCAGCCAAACCCAAGGCTGATTTTGAACTTGGCAGCTTACTGCATGACTTCCGTGTGCAATGTTATATTTTACAGGAGAAATCATTGCAGACAATGCTGAATCCGATAATGACTACTACGAATATATGTTTGAAGATTTTGAAGATGATGCACAAAGTAATGGTGTGGAAGGGGAGACAGATGAAGACCAGTATGAACTACTTGTAGATATTTTTCCCAGGAGCAAAGACTGGCTCAATGAAAAGGCTCAAGAAGTGCTAGTCCGGTGGTTTGGACAAAATGACAAGGTGGTCACACAACCCAGTGATGATGCATCGGCCCCTCAGGTTCCACCTGAAACTCCGCAGACCTCCGAGCACAGGGTGAAGACGAGCACTATACCAGAGGCTGCTAAAACTAAACACAAACACAAGAAACTTTGTAATTCCATTCTCAGAATAAAAAGAAGAGAAGACTGGGAGAGCTAGCTCATCCCACTGACAAACCAGAAACATAAACAAGATAACAAGCAAACAGTGTTATGGCAAGAAGAGGAAAAGGAAGCTGGTGACACAAGCATGGCAATCATGGACAGGGGCCTTCCAGAGGCACAGAGCAATGCGGAGAAGAAGCAAGAGACCAGCACGTTAACCAGTCTTCAAAAAGGCTGGCAACAGCCCAAATGATCACAAATGTGATCCCGTGAGGGAGGCACATTGACCTGTGCAAAAGAGACGGACAGTGGCCAGGCATATCATGCTTATGGACACCCTAGTTAAACTTATTCACATTGTTAGACATATCATGAATGTATAAAGTTAAAAGATCAATATTAGTTGTAAACAAATCTTAATGTTTTCTGAGGAAGGGGGATGTGGTGATATACCTGTAAGCAATATCAACTTCCAACCAGCAGGTGGTGGTATAGACACACCATGCAGTCTCAGGACAGTGGTCATGTCACAAGGCACTTCAATATAAGTGGGGCACATCCGGCCATCTATGATATTGCTTACAGGCATATCAGCACAGGTGAGATACAGCAGAAAGATATCAGAATGTACTCACTCAAGCTTATCATGAGGGATAACTGTCCTGGCAAATTTCCCAAAACCTGTGTTTATTCCGTACACCACTGTAAAACAGAACACCATTGTGTTGGCATCCACCGGACAGGCATGTTGGTTTTAAAGTTGATTCTTAAAACGGTGTTACTTATACAACAATTTCACACACTATGTTAAGCTCTAAGTCTGAATAAAGATTGTAGACTTCCAGTTAACACAAATACTTTATCCAATGGGTTTGTTCTATTTCCAGAGCTTAACTAGATATAATACAGTCAAGAGTTATGACCAGTGAAGCTAAGGTAATCTGCCTAGGCTGAGCTGTCTCTGTCTGCTGCTGCTCACTAACCCTGTGCTTCTGAAAGAGGCGGCTGCTCCCGTGGGCTGGACCCTTTATACCCGTCTCTGATGCTGCCCTCTAGTGATGCTGTGGCTGTTACATCTGTCTGCAGTCCCTGGTGTCTGTGCAGATGTATGTACCGATGTACAGATCACTCTCCCCCCCCCCTTTATTGGACATGTTTTCTAGGTTGGCCTCAAGAAAACTGTACAGAACAAGTGGTGAGAATATGCAGATCTGCACACTGTGAAAATGCTAAAAGTAATACAGAAACAATTAACTGTGTTGTGAGTCCATTGTGAGAAATGTCCATATTCGTCTTGTGTGTGTGTTGAAGTGTCGTTACAATCTAGGCTATCGAGTGCCTTACGGCTTCTGTTGGAGCGTCTTAATGGTGGTAGTTGGGATGATGGTTTGATGTCATCAAGAGTACTGTCTGGCGGGACTTCCGGTTGCGGCTATGACCAGCTAAGTCGCACGTTTGGCTGCTCCTGCTACAAAGGTGTTTTCGGGCCGATTGGAGGGCCCCAACGGCGCTGTAAGGACAAATCCCGGTGGGGGAAGGCTCCCTGAGGAGAACCAGACCAACTTTATGGTCGGTACCCGGAGTGGGGTGGTAAAGAAAGCAACAGCAGCTCCCCAAACAAAGCGGGGGAAGAAGACCAAAATGGCGGCCGGTGGCGCACCCGAGGAATGGAGGAAATGGGCGGAGGAGCAGCAGGCCGCTCTCCTGCGCTTCTTTACGGAGCTGAAAATGGAGCTCTTGGAGTCAATGAATGCGACGACCACCAGGCTGATGGGAGCCCAGGCGACCCAAGAGGCGTCGATTCGGGAGCTGCAGCAGGAGATGACTGTGAGGGAGGAGGAGGCCACGGTCCTCGTGGGAAAGGTAGAGGTGCACGAGGCACTCCACCTGAAATGGCAGAGCCGTTTGGAGGAGCTGGATACCCGAATGAGGCGGAAGAACCTGAGGATCTTGGGCCTGGCAGAAGGCCTGGAGGGATCAGACCTCCCGGGATACGTAGCAGAAATGCTGAGCTCCCTGATGGGGGCAGGGGCCGTCCCTTCGCCCCTGGAGCTGGAAGAGGCCTACAGGGTCATGGCTAGGAAGCCAAGAGCAAATGAGCCCCCGAGGGCGGTGCTGGTGCGGTTCCAGCGACTCACCGATCGTGAGAGAGTGCTGGAGTGGGCCAAGAGGGAAAGGAGCAGCAAGTGGGAGAATTTGACGGTGAGGGTCTACCAGGACTGGAGTGCGGAGGTGGCTAAGCGGCGGGCCCGGTACAACCGGACGAAGGCGGTGCTACATGCAAAACGGATCAGGTTCGGAATGCTGCAGCCAGCGCGCTTGTGGGTCACCTACAGGAACCAACACCACTATTTTGAGTCCCCAGAGGAGGCGTGGGCCTTTGTACAGGAAGAGAAACTGGACTCGAATTAGACCCAGGGGATACTTGGCGGCCGTAGCCGCTCGGGTACTTTCAGCTGAACAAGCGGGTTTTTTTTTTTTCCGGCTGGGTCGGAACTGTGCAACTCTTATTGGAACGGTTTCCTTTTTTTTTCTTCTTTCTTTGTTTGGATCTTGAACTCTTGCTTTGGGTTTTTCTTCTGATGTTTTTTCCCCCCTTTGCCAACTTCCCTTAATTATTGTTATTGTGGTTATTCATGGTTATTTATGGTTATTTATGCTGTTTGGTAGAGGGCGACTGTTAAGTACATTGTTATTTGTTATCTATCTGTTATTTATAATGTTAAGTTGGGGAGGCGGGACGGGGGGGAGAGCAGATCGGGGTTATGGGCTCCTAGGGGGGGTTCTTTACAGGCATGGACGGGGGCGGGGGTGGAACTGAAGATGGCGGGGTGGGGTGTGGCAGGGCGAAAGCGCGGGCTTTCCTCTGTTTTCCCGCGCGCGGGGCAGAGGAGGGGGGAGGGGAGGAGTGCGGGGCGTGGCTAGCAATGGCGACCTTTCCCGCGTTGGAGCGGGGCCAGGGAGGAGTGGCAAGGGGGGGGAGGCCCCCCCCCGAGCCGGGGGGAGTCGGAGTGTGGCAGGAGCAGCCGGGTCAGCGTGAACCAGCTGACTTACGGGAGTACGATGGAGGGTACATCGCGGCTAGGAGGGGTCCTAGCCTGGGGGGGGGGGTTAGGGAGGGGCACCGGGTTGCTGCTGGAAAGACCAGAAATGGGAAGTGGAGGACTGGAGGGGTGGGGGGAGGGGGCCATCGCCATGGGGAGCGGGTCAGAAGGGGAGGGTCGACCCGGGGCGAGCAGGGAACAGGACATGGCTAATCGGCAGGGGAAGGGGGCGGGTCGTCCCGCGACCCGGCTGATCACTTGGAATGTGAGGGGGCTGAATGGGCCGGTCAAGAGATCAAGGGTATTCTCACACCTGAAGGGACTGAAGGCTGATGTAGCAATGTTACAGGAGACCCATTTGAAGGTAGTGGACCAGGTTCGCCTGAGAAGGGGGTGGGTGGGACAGGTGTTCCACTCTGGATTGGACGCAAAGAACCGGGGGGTGGCGATTCTGGTGGGAAAGAGGGTGTCGTTCGTGGCGGAGGAGGTGGTGGCGGATAAGGAGGGTAGGTATGTGATGGTGAAGGGTAAGCTGCAGGGGGAGAAAGTGGTGATGGTCAACGTATATGCCCCGAACTGGGATGACGCGGGTTTTATGAGGCGCCTATTGGGCCTCATTCCGGGACTGGAGGCAGGGGGCTTGATCATGGGGGGGGACTTTAACACAGTGCTGGACCCCGGGCTAGACAGATCGAGCTCAAGGACCAATAGGAGGCCGGCAGCGGCAGAAGTGCTGAGGGGGTACATGGAGCAGATGGGAGGAGTAGACCCATGGAGGTTTGGTAGGCCGAGGGCGAGGGAGTATTCCTTTTTTTCCCACGTCCATAGAGTGTACTCCAGAATCGATTTCTTCGTGTTGAGCAGGGGGCTGATCCCGAGGGTACGGGAAGCTGAGTACTCGGCCATTGCGATCTCTGATCATGCACCACATTGGGTGGATGTGGAAATGGGGGAGGCGCGGGACCAGCGCCCGCTGTGGCGGCTGGATGTGGGGCTGTTAGCGGACGACGAGGTGTGTAAAAGGGTTCGGAAGAGCATTGAGAGCTATCTGGACTTGAATGACACGGGTGAGGTGCAGGTGGGGATGGTCTGGGAGGCCCTGAAGGCAGTGATCAGGGGAGAGCTGATCTCCATAAGGGCACACAGAGAAAGAAAGGAGAGGCAGGAGAGGGAGAGGCTGGTGGGGGAGCTATTGGAAGTGTATAGGAGATATGCGGAGGCACCAGAGGAGGGGCTGCTGGGAGAACGGCGCAGCCTGCAGGTCAAGTTCGACCTGCTGACCACCAGGAAGGCAGAGACGCAGTGGAGAAGGGCACAGGGCGCGGTCTATGAGTATGGGGAAAAGGCGAGCAGGATGCTGGCACACCAGCTTCGCAAACGAGATGCAGCTAGGGAGATTGGGGGAGTGAAGGAGAGGGGCGGGACGGTAGTGCAGAAGGGGCAAGAAGTGAATGGGGTCTTTAGGGATTTTTACAAGGAGTTGTATCGGTCTGAGCCGCCGACGAGGAGAGGGGGAATGGAGGACTTCCTAAACAAATTGAGGTTCCCAAGGGTCCAGGAGGGGCTGGTAGAAGGGCTGGGGGCGCCAATAGGGCTAGAGGAGCTAGTCAAGGGAATAGGTCAGATGCAAGCGGGGAAGGCGCCGGGGCCAGATGGGTTCCCGGTGGAATTCTATAAGAAAAATGTGGACTTGGTGGGACCGGTACTGGTACGAGCCTTTAATGAGGCGCGAGAGGGGGGGGTTCTGCCCCCGACAATGTCGCAGGCTCTGATCTCCCTGATATTGAAGCGGGATAAAGACCCCGTGCAGTGCGGGTCCTACAGGCCTATCTCGCTTCTGAACGTGGATGCCAAGTTGCTGGCAAAGATCCTGGCAGCTAGAATAGAGGATTGTGTGCCAGGGGTAATCCATGAGGACCAGACGGGGTTTGTGAAGGGGCGGCAGCTCAACACGAACGTGCGGAGATTGCTGAATGTAATTATGATGCCGGCAGTGGAGGGGGAGGCTGAGATAGTGGTAGCGCTGGACGCGGAGAAGGCATTTGATAGGGTGGAGTGGGAGTACCTGTGGGAGACGTTGGCACGGTTTGGGTTTGGGGAAGGGTTTATTAAGTGGGTGAAGTTGCTCTACTCGGCCCCGACGGCGAGTGTAGTGACAAACGGGAGGAGGTCGGAGTATTTCGGGCTCCACCGAGGGACCAGGCAGGGATGTCCCCTATCCCCCCTACTTTTCGCACTGGCGATTGAACCGTTGGCGATGGCACTGAGGGGTTCAGGGGGGTGGAGAGGACTGACTAGGGGAGGGGAGGAACATCGAGTATCGCTGTATGCGGATGATCTACTGCTGTATGTGGCAGACCCAGAAGGGGGAATGCCGGAGATAATGGAACTATTAGCAGAGTTTGGGGACTTTTCGGGGTACAAACTAAATTTGGGCAAAAGCGAGGTTTTTGTGATACACCCGGGGGACCAGGGAGAGGATATTGGGAGACTCCCCTTCAAGCGAGCAGGAAAGAGCTTTAGGTACTTAGGGGTGCAGGTGGCAAGGAACTGGGGGACCCTCCACAAGTTGAACTTTTCCAGGCTGGTGGAACAGATGGAGGAGGAATTTAAGAGGTGGGACATGGTACCGTTGTCGCTGGCGGGGAGGGTGCAGTCAATCAAAATGACGGTCCTCCCAAGGTTCTTGTTATTATTTCAGTGCTTGCCCATCTTCCTCCCTAGGGCCTTCTTCAAAAAGGTGACGAGTAGCATCATGAGCTACGTGTGGGCGCATGGCACCCCAAGGGTGAGGAGGGTCTTCTTGGAGCGGAGTAGGGACAGTGGAGGGCTGGCACTACCCAATCTCTCGGGGTACTACTGGGCGGCAAATGTGTCAATGGTGCGCAAGTGGATGATGGAAGGGGAGGGGGCAGCTTGGAAACGAATGGAGAGGGCGTCCTGTGGCAACACAAGCCTGGGGGCCCTAGTAACGGCACCATGGCCGCTCCCCCCCACGAGGTACACCATGAGCCCGGTGGTGGCGGCCACCCTCAAGATATGGGGGCAGTGGAGGCGACACAGGGGGGAAATGGGAGGTCTGTTGGCGGCGCCAATAAGAGGGAACCATAGATTTATCCCGGGGAACATCGACGGGGGATTTCAGAGCTGGTACAGGGTGGGCATACGGCAGCTGAAGGACCTGTTTATAGAGGGGAGGTTTGCGAGCCTGGGAGGGCTGGAGGAGAAGTTTGAGCTCCCCCCGGGAAACATGTTCAGATATTTACAAGTGAAGGCATTTGCTAGGCGGCAGGTGGAGGGGTTTCCCCTGCTCCCCAGTAAGGGGGCGAGTGATAGGGTGCTCTCGGGGGTCTGGGTCGGAGGGGGGAAGATATCAGACATCTACAAGATAATGCAGGAGGCGGAAGAAGCATCAGGGGAGGAGCTGAAAGCCAAGTGGGAAGGGGAGCTGGGAGAGCAGATAGAAGACGGGACGTGGGCGGATGCACTGGAGAAGGTCAATTCTTCCTCCTCGTGTGCGAGGCTGAGCCTCATTCAATTTAAGGTGCTGCATAGAGCTCACATGACGGGGACAAGGATGAGCCGGTTCTTTGGGGGTGAGGACAGGTGTGTCAGATGTCTGGGAAGCCCAGCGAACCATGTGCATATGTTCTGGGCATGTCCGGTGCTGGAAGGGTTCTGGAAGGGGGTGGCAAGGACGGTGTCGAAGGTGGTGGGGTCCAGGGTCAAACCAGGATGGGGGCTTGCGATCTTTGGGGTCGGGGTAGAACCGGGGGTACAGGAGGCTAGGGAGGCCGGAATACTGGCCTTTGCGTCCCTAGTGGCTCGACGAAGGATATTAATTCAATGGAAGGACGCGAGGCCTCCAAGCGTTGAAACTTGGATTAATGATATGGCTAGCTATATTCAGCTAGAAAGGATCAAATTTGCCCTGAGAGGGTCGGTACAGGGATTCTCCAGGCGGTGGCAACCTTTCCTTGACTTTTTAGATCAGAGATAGACGTCCGGGGTCGTGGCAGCAGCAACCCGGGGGGGGGGGGGGGGGGGGGGGGGGGGGGGGGGAGGGGGGGGGAGGGGAGGGGGGGGGCAGCAAGGGTCGTGGGGGGACATGCAGGACTGTAACGCGGGCAAGTCTGCTCGCTGCTCATGTCTGAAACTGAAGGCTGCCTTGTTTGTTAAGTTGTTGCCTGGGGGGGGGGGGGGGGGGGGGGGGAGGACTGGTGCGCGCGAGAGGGCGGGCGAGGGAGGGATATTTGCCTAGAGGGATTGTGTTGTAAATAATTTAAAAATTAGTAGGGGTAAATGTTTGTATGGAAAAACTCTTTCAATAAAAATTATTTAAAAAAAAAAAAGAGTACTGTCTGGCGTTGTGTGGCGAGGAACGTCCTGTGGACAAATGGACTTGGTCAAGTCCAGTGTGGGAAATACTGTCGTTGTAGGTCGAATCTCTAATAGATCCCAGCAGTTACGGTGAAGAAGTACTCCCGCAGACGATTTGACAATGTAGGACCGCGGTGCCTCCTGCCTGATCACCATGGCTGACTCAGACCATCCGCCTTCTGGGTCCCTGATTCTGATGGTGTCACCTATTGTCAGTGGCTTGAGTGGGATCACATGTTGACCATGGTATAGTGTTTGTTTGGAGCATAGTGCCCGCATATCATCGAGAACCGGTGCGTTGCCAAGGTCTCGGAATTGCTTTGCCGGTACGGTTGCCCGGATGTCTCTGCCGAAGTGCATTTGCGCTGGCGATAGTCCTGAGCTCAATGGGGTTGATTGGTACGATAACAGAGCTAGATTGATGTCGGAATGTGACTCGGCTGCTTTGCTGATGAGTCGTTTAATGATATGGACACCTTTCTCCCTGTTCCATTTGATTGCTGGTAGCGATTCTGTGTCTCACCGTTGTCTGACCTCGACTTTTTCCTGTGTTTGTGGTATTGGTTCTGTATGTCATCATTCGTGAAAGCTGTTTTGCTTGTTTGTTCTGGAGCAGATGCGAATTTGTGAGATTCTTTATCATGCCATGGCATGTTTGTAGTCTTGTCATTGTTTCGCAGTGTGCTGTGGCATTGTCCTTCACGTGCAGAGTTGTAGCATGTTGTACAGGTCATTGTTTCATTATTGTCGTTTCTGTCGTTTTCGTTGTCGTCCTTGTTGTTGTTTCGTCGTTTCTGTCTTGGTTGTTTTCGTTGGCGCTCCTGTTGTTGTCGTTCTTGTTTTTTTTTGTCACGCTTGTTGATTCTGTTTTCGTTGCTTTCTCTTTTATTCTTGTTCTTTTTCTTGTCGTCCTTGTTGTTTCTGGGATGCTTCTTGTTGCTTTTGTTGTTCTTGTTGCGCTGCATGTTGTTTTTGGTGTTGCTGTTGTTGTTCTTGTTTCTGCTGTGCTTCTTGCAGTTTTTGTTGTTCTTGTTGCGCTCAATGAGTGCGCCATGTGGATGATTTGAGTCATTGTCACAGTCATTGGTGTCAGTGTCCTTTGTGGTATCTGCGACATTGAGCGTTTCTTCTTGAGAATTGTGAGAATGATCTGATGTTGCATTGATGTTGGTGACATCAGCCATTTGTGGTGGATTTGATTCCTCTTCTTTGCTTACTTGGTAATCCTCTAGAGTCATTGCTGGTTCACTTGAATTATCATTGATTTCTAGGTGCTCCTCTTTTGGAATCATTTCAGGTTCATTTGAATCATCTTTGATCTCCTTGTGCTCCTTTTTTGGAGTCAAAATCTTCACAATTTCATTTTGTTGTGGGTCGTGGTGCTCCTTTTCTGGAGTCAAAATCTCCAGGATTTCAATTGACATGGTCTCTCTGGACTCATGGGTGACCGTCCTCTGATTATTGAGTGCTTCTGTGCAGACGAGCTGAGATATGTCAGTCACGCTGTGGTCCTGCACGTCTTGTATGGGAATTGTGATTTCTTCGTCATTTGTCTCACATACAGTGAGTAGACATTTAGTGTCTTCTTCTGGTGGCTCAAATATGCTTGATAGATCTTCATGGTCTTGTACATGCATGGCGTTCGCTATGGAGTATTTGCTTGCTTCCATTTTTGAGTCTGTCACCGGGCCTCTTTGTGGAGGCTTGCGTTGCTCTCTTTGTGGAATTTGTCATTGCTCTCTCTGTGGAGTCTGTCATCGTTCTCATTGTAGAGTCGTGCAATGTTCTCGCTGTAGAGTCGATCTCGCAACGGAGTTGTTCTGTGCTCTCTCTGTGGCGTCGTCCTCGTCTTGGGTATTGCTGTCATCCAATGTACCAACGATCTGCCATGGCACCATGGTGTTGGATTCATTTACCATGAGAAGAGTCGTATTGAGCTTTTCAACTGTGTTGCTGATGCTGTGATCAGGATCTCCGAATAACTCAGCCATGTCTGAGCAGTATTGTATGTATTGTTCGTTGGACAAATCATCTCTTTTTGTTTCAGAGTTGTGATCGTTCTCTTCATGTTCAATGAACAAATAATCTTCTTGTGTGGAGGCTGGGACCCTTCGTGGTGCTTGGACCACTCTCTGTTTCTTGGTGTCAGGCCGCAGCATAATCCTACACTCACGAGTCGGGATGTCATATATGCTGGGCTGAAGATTACCCATTCCGAAGAACTCATCGTCGGGGTCTTCATGGTACAACACCTCTAGTTGTGGGTCGGATTCGGTACTGGGGTAGCCATCTGCCAAGATGAAATCTTCGTCTGAGTTGTAGTCTACAAGGATCATATCATCTTCTAGGGAGGTGCTAACTGCTTGTTCCAGGGTGTTGTGAAAGTTATTTTCAACTGCTGGTGTAAGTTTGGGCATTGTTCTGTCTTTTGAGTCAAGAAAATTGGGTTTTGCAGCTTTAAATTTCTTTTTGTTCATCTTCATGCATTTCCCTTTTAAGTAGGCGTGGTCCTGATCCTCTGATGTCATGACGCTCATGACGTCATGCATAGGACTCGATTGCCCATGCGCACTCCGAGTTTCCTGTACTGTGCCTTCTTTTCGCAACTGAGCATGTGCAGCTCCTTTCCCAAGATGGCTGCCGCTCAGACCCTCCGTCTTCCTCCGATTCAACCCTGCCTCCGCCTCGTGGTGAGTGTTCGTGCCATTTTTACTGATTTTGTTTTTTTTTCATAGAATTTACAGTGCAGAAGGAGGCCATTCGGCCCATCGAGTCTGCACCTGCTCTTGGAAAGAGCACCCCACCCAAGGTCAACACCTCCACCCTATCCCCATAACCCAGTAACCCCACCCAACACCAAGGGCAATTTTGGACACTAAGGGCAATTTATCATGGCCAATCCACCTAACCTGCACATCTTTGGACTGTGGGAGGCAACCGGAGCACCCGGAGGAAACCCATGCACACACGGGGAGGATGTGCAGACTCCGCACAGACAGTGACCTAAGCTGGAATCGAACCTGGGACCCTGGAGCTGTGAAGTGATTGTGCTATCCACAATGCTACCATGCTGCCCTAAATGGTTTTCTAAATGATGATTCTGTATTAATTTGTTTTTGTTCATAAGCAAGGCTTTTTTGTATAGCAATTTCTGGAGTTAGATACTTATTTTGTGAAAGTTCTTCCCTCAAATTTTTATCAGAGTCCAGAAATTAATTGATGCATTATCACAGTGTCTCTGAAATCAGCATAATCACAGCAATATAACATCAGAGATGGGCCCTCCGTTTCTCTGACAAGAGTTAAATCTTTCCAGCATTTCACCAGATTGACTGCAACAGCGTTCAGCATATTTTTTGAGTATAACGTCTACTTTGGTGTTGTCCTCACCTTCTAAGTAATTAAAGCAATTATAGATTTCTCTAGCTTCATGCCCTGTTGAGAGTAGGAGGGCTATTTTTGTTGCGTCAGAAGCAGTGCTTAAATCATTAGCTGTAATAAATATTTGGAACAGCTGTTCAAATAATTTCCAGTTTATAACTTAAATTACCGGTTGTTCCCAGCTGCCATGGAGTTCTAACAAGTTCCATTGAATCAGTTAATCAAGGATCCATTTGCTGCAAAGTCTTCCACAGTTGAATATCCGGTTTAAGTTTTTCTTCTCTTGCTGGTGTCTAGCTAGCTTTCTGAAAAAATACTCCTGGTACCATATGTTATTCTCTAAGTCTGAACAAAGATTGTAGACTTCCAGTTAACACAAATACTTTATTCAATGCGTTTGTTCTGATTCCAGAGTTTAACTAGATATAATAGTCAAGAGGTATGACCAGTGAAGCTGAGGTAAACTGCCTATGCTGAGCTGTCTCTGTCTGCTGCTGCTCACTAGCCTGGTGCTTCTGAAAGAGGCGGATCCTCCCGTGGACTGGACCCTTTATACCCGTCTCTGATGCTGCCCTGTAGTGATGCTGTGGCTATTACATCTGTCTGTAGTCCCTGGTGTATGTGCAGATGTATGTATAGATGTACAGATCACTACACACACTGGATTGTAGAATGCAAATTAAAACTCAAATGAAGCTTTTGCATCTATTGCATAGAGATTTTTAGATTAAATAATATCTGACCTTGGCCTTCATCGATGATTTTTTCAACCAGGTCCCTCGATTTGTTGACCTTCGTTTCAACTTCTGGTGTAAGCTAACAAAAGATAAAGACGACAGGTACTTGTGTGTTGTCACACAGTTACATATTTTTTTGCACATTGACTCATAGAATTTACAGTGCAGAATGAGGCCATTCGGCCCATTGAGTTGACACCGTCCCTTGGAAAGAGCACCCCACTTAAGCCCACGCCCCCACCCTATCCCGGTAATGCAGTAACCCCAACTAATCTTTTTGGACACTAAAGGCAATTTATCATGTCAAATCCACCTAACCTCCACATCTTTGGACTGTGGGAGGAAACCGGAGCACCCGGAGGAAACCCACGCAGACATGGGGAGAATGTGCAGACTCCACACAGACAGTGACCCAAGCCGGGAATCGAACCTGGGACTCTGGAGCTGTGAAGCAACTGTGTTAGCAACTATGCTGCCGTGCTGCCCTACATCATTTGAAATGGAAGTGGACACTCATCTCACCTTGATTTTGTAGGTGCCATTACCGAGCTGGACAAGCTGTTCTGTTGTTAAGCTGTCTCCATCCAAGTAAATGTACTGTATAGGGGGGTGAAAGCATCACTCAGATAATGAATTGGAAACATTTGTTGTAAATTCATTATTGTTCCAGATTTGTCCTCATCAGAATTATTCATTCACAATCATTTAATCTAAATCAATAGTCATTCATTAGAAATCACCGCTTCAATCACAAACAGGCACATACTCAAAGGGAGAATTTGAATTCCACACCTGCCCTCACTCACCTGATGTTTTCTGTATTTAATTGTTAAGAATGTATATGATCAAATCGTAGCCTTAACTATTGACAATCTCTATCCATGAGTTAGACAAAGAGACCGAGAGCACTGTGTCAAAGTTTGTTGACAATCGTAGAATTCCAACAGTGCAGAAGGAGGCCAGTTGGCGCATCGACTCTGCACTGGCCCTTGGAAAGAGCACCCTACATAAGCCCACGCCTCCACCCTATCCCCGTAACCCCAACTAACCTTTTTGCACACCAAAGGCAATTTATCACGGCCAATCCACCTAACCTGCACATCTTTGGATTGTGGGAGGAAACCGGAACACCCAGAGGAACCCCATTTATGTCTTGAGGGGGGGGGGGTTTGAAGTTAGAGAGAGGTGGTAATGTAATTTGTTAATGCTAGTGTATAGTTATCAATGATATTTTAAAATAAACTCCCCTGCTCATTCCACTACTAGGCCCGTACAAAGCTATTGAGGGCGAGACAATTCCTTTTTTTAATATAAATTTAGAGTATCCAAATTTTGTTTTCCAATTAAACGATGATTTCGCTTGGCCAATTCACCTACCCTGCACATCTTTTTGGGTTGAGGACGAGACACTTCTGAACTTGGGGTTGAGTGTCTTTGGAATTCTCTACCTCAGCAGGTTGTTGAGGTGCCATCGTTAAATGTATTGACGGTTCAGACAGATTTTTGATCTCTCAGGGGATCCTGACAATCAGGAAAACAGAAGGTCTGCCATGATCAAAATGAACGGTGGAGCAGGCTTGTTGGGCCATATGGCTCACTCGTGCTCCTATTTCATTCACTCTTCATCTAGTTTTACAGCACAGCTAATCAGTTGTGAGGTTGCTAAAACAAGAGCAATGTGTGAAACAATGCAGACATCAACTTGATGTACTTTTTTGCAATGACATATTAATCAGATTTAAATGATTATCGAAAGTCTGCTATGGGAATTGGATCAAGGGCTGGAGGTAGAGGGTCATTGTCTGTGTTTGGTATTATGACGCACAGCAAACTGCGCTCAGCCTGATCGAGGATTCACAGGACTGTCTTTCACCTCAGTGACCACAATAATCAATGTTATAAACTCTCACAAATATCTTTAACGGTGCAGGACATGTTGAGAAGACTGTTAAAAGAAGCATTTCCAACCCATTGCTTTATTAATAGAGGAACAGAAATATAAAAGCAAAGAAAAGGTTATGCTAAATCTTTATGAAATATTGGTTAGACCTTGCCTGGAGTTTGATGTCCACTCTGGGTATCACACTTTAGGACGGATGTCAAGACTTCGGATAAAAATGCAGGGATTTACCGGAATGGTTGCAAGGTGACAGTTTAGACAGTTACGTGGAGAGACTGGAGGAGCTGGGTGATGCACTATCAATTACGACGAGATGAGAGTAGAATGTAATCGAGGCTTTATTACACAGAGATGTGTGGCCTCCTACAGCAGCTGATGAAATGGCTGCTGTACGGGGAGCACACATATTTATAATCCACCTAGTGGGCGGAGCCAGCAGTTAGGGATCTACCCCCGTACCTGTCTTACAGGAGCCTTACCGTAAAAACCATATATATATATATATATACAGTATAATACATCAGTGGTGACTACCACATTCACCCCCTGTTAAAAATGAGTCCAGCAGGGGGGTGGTGGAGAACTATATGCAGACAAGTTGCTTTTTAAAAATCACAGGGAATATTACAAATTCAGGTGGTCCAGTGCCTTGATCTGTCGTCGAGAGCGCCGCAGTGCTGGTGGCGTCTCAGGCACAGCTTGGTCTTCGGTGACTCCGGGAGTGTGTCGGAATCCTCTTCACTCCTGGCTGGGACCAAGGGGAGGATGGATTGTCCTGGATCGGGGGCTGCGGTGGGGTGCGCCGGGGGAAGGGAGGGTGGCGCCGGGGCAGAGGGGGGGGGGGTGTGTGGGGAACCAGCTGGTGCCAGGTCCCTGAGGGAGACTGTGTCTTGGTGGCCTTTGGGGTACGCTACGCAAGCGTACTGCGGGTTGGTGTGGAGTAGCTGTACCCTCTCAGCCAACAGGTCCGCCTTGTGGAGTCGCACGCGTCTACAAAGGAGAACGAGTCCTGGAGCTGCCAGCCACGTTGGGAGCGATTCCCTGGAGGTGGACTTCCTGGAGAAGACAAAGAGACGTTCATGGGGGGTTTTGTTAGTCGCGGTGCACAGGAGCGACTGAATGGAGTGGAGCACCTTGGGGAGGACCTCCTGCCAGCGGGAGGCCAGGAGATTTCTGGACCACAGGGCCAGCTGGATGGCCCTCCAGACCGTCCCATTCTCCCAGTCCACCTGCCCGTTGCCACTGGGGTTGCAGCTGGTTGTCCTGCTCGAGGCAATGCCCCTGTTGAGCGGGAACTGGCGCAGCTCATCGCTCATAAATGAGGATCCCCGGTCGCTGTGGATGTAGGCGGGGAAACCGAACAGAGCAAAGATGGTGTTGAGGGCTGTGATGACGGTGGCAGACGACATGTCAGGGCATGGGACGGCAAAGGGGAATCGGGAATATTCGTCGACCACACTGAGGAAGTACATGTTGCGGTCGGTGGAGGGTAGGGGCCCTTTGAAGTCCACGCTGAGGCGTTCAAAGGGGCGGGAGCCCTTCACCAGGTGCGCACGGTCTGGCTGGTAGAAGTGCAGTTTACACTCCGTGCAGACCTGGCAGTCTCTGGTGACAGCCCTGACTTCCTCGATGGAGTAGGGCAGATTGCGGGCCTTAATGAAGTGGTAAAAACGGGTGACTCCTGGGTGACAGAGGTTGTCGTGCAGGGTCCGGAGTCGGTCCACTTGCGCGCTGGCACATGTACCTCGGGATAGGGCATCGGGGGGCTCGTTGAGCTTACCGTGGCAGTACAAAATCTCGTAATTGTAGGTGGAGAGCTCGATCCTCCACCTCAAAATTTTGATCTTGCCCCGCTGTATGTTATTAAACATAAAGGCAACAGACCGTTGGTCAGTGAGGAGAGTGAATCTCCTGCCGGCCAGGTAATGCCTCCAATGTCGCACAGCTTCAACAATCGCTTGGGCCTCCTTTTCGACGGAGGAGTGTCAAATTTCAGAGGCATGGAGGGTGCAGAAAAAGAATGCCACGGGCCTGCCTATCTGGTTGAGGGTGGCGGCCAGAGCGACGTCTGATGCATCACTCTTGACTTGGAAGGGGAGCGTCTCGTTGACCGCGTGCATCGTGGCCGTGGCGATGTTGGCCTTGATACGGTTGAAGGGCTGGTGAGCCTCGGCCGGCAGTGGGAAAACAGTGGATTGAATGAGTGGGCGGGCCTTGTCTGCATAGTTTGGGACTCACTGGGCGTAATACGAAAAGAACCCCAGCCATCGTTTGAGGGCCGTGGGGGAGGGGGAGTTCCATGAGAGGGCGCATGCGGTTGGGGTCAGGCCCCAGAACTCCGTTCTGGACCACATAGCCGAGGATGGCTAATCGGTTCATGCTGAACACACACTTCTCCTTGTTGTAAGTGCGGTTGAGGAGTGTGGCGGTGTGGAGAAATTTGGAAAGGTTAGCGTCGTGGTCTTGTTGGTCGTGGCCGCAGATGGTGACGTTATCCAGGTACGGGAAAGTGGCCCACAATCCGTATCGGTCAACCATTCGGTCCATCTCCCGTTGGAAGACCGAGACCCCGCTGGTGACGCCGAAGGGAACCCTAAGGAAATGGTAAAGGTGGTCGTCTGCTTCGAACGCAGTGTACGGCCGGTCCGCCTTACGGATGGGGAGCTGGTGGTAGGCAGATTTCAGGTCCACTGTCGAGAAGACCCCGTATCGTGCAATCTGATTGACCATATCAGATATGCGGGGGAGGGGTACGCGTCGAGCTGCGTGTACCCATTGATGATATGACTGTAGTCAACGACCATCCTGTTTTTCTCCCCAGTTTTCACCACTACCACTTGGGTTCTTCAGGGGCTGTTGCTGGCCTCGATGATGCCTTCCCGAAGCAGCCGCTGGACCTCAGACCTGATGAAGGTCCTGTCCTGGGCGCTATACCGTCTGCTCCTGCTGCAATCCGGGGTTAGGTTTGCAAAAAGGGAAGGCGGGTCGACCTTAAGGGTTGCGAAGCCGCAAACGGTAAGGGGTGGTAAGGGCTCGCCAAATTACAAGGTTAGGCTCTGGAGGTTGCACTGGAAGTCCAGGCTGAGTAGCAAGGCAGCGCAGAGGTTGGAGAGGGCGCAGAGGTTGGGGAGGACGTAGAGGCAGAAGCCGCTAATGTCGTAATTGATAGTGCATCAATTTATTACACAGAGAGGTATGGCCTCCTACAGCAGCTGATGAAATGGCTGCTGTACAGAGAGCACACACATTTATACTCCACCTACTGGGCGGAGCCAGCAGGCAGGGATCTACCCCCGTACCTGTAGTACAGGGGCTTTACCGTGAAACCCATATATACAGAATAATACATCAGTGGTGACTACCACACTGGGTTTTCTTCGTTGGAGCAGAGAAGAACGAGAGGAGATTTGATAATGTTCAGAATACAGCTTTATAGAACATTTGGAATATTGCTTTCAATTCTGGTCGCCACACTACCAGAAGGATGTGGAGGCTTTGGAGAGGGTACAGAAGAGGTATACCAGGATATTACCTGATATGGAGGGCATTAGCTATGAGGAGAGGTAGGATAAACTCGGTTTGTTCTCACTTGAATGACGGAGTTTGAGGGGCGACCTGATAGAGGTCTACAAAATTATGAAGAACATGGACAGAGTGGATAGTCAGAAGCTTTTTCTCAGGGTGGAAGAGTCAATTACTAGGGGACATAGGTTTAAGGTGCGAGGGACAAAGTTTAGAGGAGACGTGTGAGGGAAGTTTTTTTTACACAGAGGGTAGTGGGTGCCTGGAACCCGCTGCTAGAGGAGGTGGTGAAAGCAGGGACGATAGTGACGTTTAAAGGGTGTCTTGACACATACATGAATAGGATGGGAATAGAGGGATACGGACCCTAGAAATGTAGACGGTTTTAGTTTAATGATCGGCCAGGCATTGGGAGGGGGGGGGGGGGGGGGGGGGGGGGGGGGGCGAAGGGCCTGTTTCTCTGCTGTACTTTTAAACAGTGAAAAATCATTTCCACTGACAGATGCCACAGATTGGATGTGATTGGGAAACAAACCTGTATTGGAATGAGGAGAATTAGTTTTTTTACTCAGTGGTTAGCACAGTTTTTGCACAGCTCCAAGATCCCAGGTTCGATTTCCTGCTTGGGTCACTGTCTGTGCAGAATTTGCACTTCCTACCCGTGTCTATGTGGGTTTCCTCCGGGTGCTCCGGTTTCCTCCCACAGTCCAAAGATGTGCAGGTTAGGTGGATTGGCCATGATAAATTGCCCTTCGTGTCCAAAAAAGATTGGGTGGGGCTACAAGGATAGGGTGAAGGTATGGGCTTGGTTAGGGTGCTCTTTCCAGGGCCAGTGCAGACTCGATGGGCCAAATGGCCTCCTTCTGATAATGATATATAATGATAATCACTTATTGTCACGAGTCGGCTTCAATGAAGTTACTGTGAAAAGCCCCTTAACACACTTAACAGAAACATAAATCAGTGTGAAACGCAGCTTCTTTTTTTATTCGTCCATGGGGCATGGGCGTCGCGGGTGTTTTGTTATACTCTTGACGTAGCATAAGCTGCTTCCTCGATGTGTACTCTGACAAAGGAAGGTTCAGACTTGGAGATAGCTTTAACACATTTATTAAACTGTTAACGATTCTCCTACTTGGATTGACTCTCCTGTTTATCTTGCTTTAGCTACTCAGACTGACGAACCAGTCTGCTACAATCCACGTGGTGGGTGTGATGTGTTTCAATCAACCCTGTGTACTCACTAAGTGTCTCCACTGGAAAGAGGAAGATCATGTGTGCTGCGTCATTTTATATGGGTTGGTGTAATGCCCCCTGTGGTAGTGTCACCTGTGTGTGTGTCTTGAATGCCCATTGGTCGTGTCCTATCTTACTGACCTATTGGTTGACTGTCTGTGTATCATGTCTCTGGTGCTCCCTCTAGTGTCTAGCTAGGTGTAGTGTGTTCACATTAACCCCTTGTGTATTTACAGTGATTCATATCACCACAGCGGGTTGTGCCAACATTATTGCCCATCCTGAATTGCCTTTGAGGGGCAGTTAAGAGTCAACCACACATTGATGTGGGCTTAGAGTCACATGTGGGCCAGACCAGGCAAGGACAGCAGATTTTCTTCCCTAAAGGTCATGAGTGTATGAGATGGGTTTTTAAGACAATCGGCAATGATTCCATGGTCATTAGATTTTTAAAAAAAATTAAATTCTAATTTCACCACCTGCAGTGGCAGGATTTGAACCTGGATCCCCAGAGCATTACTCTGGTTTAGTAGTCCAGTGACAATACCACTACACCACCACAAGAGCAAAGAAAAGCCAGACGAACATAGCCGTGAAGGATCTGGAGGAGTTCCCTGACTGTTCGAGATAAACTCAGTTAGAAAGGATACAGAGAGGCCATGTCAGATTTCAGCAGCTGGAATTTCACTCTTTCCCCATGGATTACTGTGACAAAGAAGATCAGAACACCACAATTAATGATGCTAAAACAGTTCGATTGAGGGAGGAACCGCAGTCACTTTCATGCTGCTTGGATCTCAGCAAGTGAACGGAATTTGCAAATGACCAAACTGCTCTTTATTCTGAGCTGGAGACTTAAGGAAAATTTAATTACGCCAGGCAACCAGACCCTTACCCATCTGGTAAAAGCATGGTTTTCCAGGACATCCCTAATGGGATCTTCAGGATCCAGTCCCTGACAACGTCTCACTGAGAACCTACAGAGCCCAGATCACCAATTCCTCAGGGCTTCTTGGCCCAACTAATGAATATTAAAGGAAGGGTCTTTACAGAGAAGGTTCAGCCAATCCACCCCCCCCCCCCCCCCCCCCCTCACCCTCACATACAGTGAAACTAAACACTTCTGAAAAGATAGTCAGGGAGTTCCTGGAAAGGATTGTTAAACATACCGCTTCTTCAATCAGAATGTAGTTCATTTAAAATTACCAGTGTCATAAACACAAAATCTTTCTTCATTCACATCAAATATTCATTTCCACGTAAACTGCCACCAACTGTTGGAAAAAATCAGTCTGGAACTAGTTTACTTTTAAGCTATTCCAAATTTGGTTAACACCTAAATTATTATATTTTGGTTGCATCATTGATAAGGTTACAGCTTACAATTAAACAGGCAGAGGTTTTAGGGGTGCTTCTGGTCAGAGGTTACCCAGTGAGGGGCTCTAATGTTGGGCTGTGGGAGTGCTGAAGGATTGTACTCTGTAGTAATGGGTTAATAGCTATGCATGGGAGTATGGCCTCTTTAAGGGGCCGGGCTTTGCAGTACACGTGACCAGCTCGAACCCCGACCAATAGAGAGAAAGCACAGGGCCCTGGGCCCGGGCAGGATGTATCTCGGAGCTGGGTAGTCAAGACCTAGCCAGCATCACTCTGTGCCTGTGTTATAACCGCAATGGAGGTCCTGTGATCAGGACTATACGATTACCCGTGACCTTCACGGAATATGAACTTTCCCTTTAAGACAGTCAGGCCTTCCCCTTTAAGGGGGCGGGTTTTCCCTTTACCAGGAGAGCGCCAGTTATCTAAAAACCCCGGCTTAGCTGCAGGTCGGGGAAGGAGACCTTTAGGGGAGTGGAGGAACCTTGTAAGTGTATCGAAATAAACCTTGTTCTGTATTTTCTACTTCCGTCTATGTGTTCTACTTACTGCGGATTCAACACTAGCAGCGAGGATTCAGTGGAGCTGCAGTCGACACCGGTTGTTTCGTGCCAGGCCCACCGAGTCTAGGCTTCGGCAGGCCCACTACTAACCACTGAAATGCTGGAACCTTTTAATGCAGGAACCTTTTAATGCAGGTCCAGGCAATCGGGGGCAGTGTGCTGAACGCATGGACTACTTTTTCAAATGAATGATATTACTGAGGGCTTGCGGAGGGCCCACCTACAGTGTGATAAAGAGCTTGACTCACCCAGATGCCCCAGATTCCCGGTCGTTCTCCGCCCTGGTGACCTTGGTGGGGAAGATCTGAAACACCTCACATCGTACGTCATTTCTGGTTCCACATGGCTGCTCAAGTTTAAGCTGAGTCAGTGATTGACTTCCTGGCCCGCCTCCGAAAACAGGCCGAGACTTGCGAATTTGGAGTGACACTGAATGAGACACACGGGGATCGTTTGGTGTGTGGACTCCACGATGCGACCATGCAACAGAATTTACTGGCTGAGGCCCACCTGGACCTGCCACGCATAGTGGCAGTAACTATTTCCAGAGAAAGCACCAAACACAGGATCCAGGAACTCTCAGTGGTTAGTCTGGGACACAATCACAAACACTTATTGTGGTGGATGTACATTGCTTAATTCACACTGTATAGCATTGCGTCCTTGTGGGCTCGGCCTGTGAGCCGTTTCGCAGCTCTGCCCACAGGGGGAGATGAGGAGCTTGTACAGGGCTCCACTAATTGGCTCCGACCATGGCCCCTCCCACTATCAGAAGTATTAAGTGCTGCAGCCTTGTGAGTCTGCCCTCGGTTCTTCTGGTCGCAGGCAGGTTCAGTTGTAAGTCTATTAAAGCCACAGTTTACTTCCTATCGTGTCTCGAGTGAATTGATGGTCACATCAATTTAATAGACTTAAGAAAACCACTATGGAATCAGCCCTCAAACCTGATCGACTAGAACTCGACTCGCAGGCTGCAGAAGCGAAGGAAATCTGCTCAGACGAGCAGGAGTGTAATAGACATCTACAGGCACTGAAAGACGCCCTCATACGAACGGGATATGGCGCTCAACTCATCGATCGACAGTTCCAACGCGCCACAGCAAAAAACCGCACCGACCTCCTCAGAAGACAAATACGGGACACAACCGACAGAGTATCCTTTGTCGTCCAGTACTTTCCCGGAGCGGAGAAACTACAACATCTTCTTCGCAGCCTTCAACACGTCATCGATGAAGATGAACATCTTGCCAAGGTCATCCCCACAACCCCACTACTTGCCTTCAAACAACTGCGCAACCTCAAACAAACCATTGTTTGCAGCAAACTACCCAGTCTTCAGAACAGCGATCACGATACCACACAACCCTGCCATGGCAATTTCTGCAAGACGTGCCAGATCATAGACATGGGTACCACCATTACACGTGAGAACACCACCCAGCAGGTATGAAGTACATACTCGTGCGACTCGGCCAACGTTGTCTATCTGATACACTGCAGGAAAGGATGTCCCGAAGCGTGGTACATTGGCGAGACCATGCAGACGCTGCGACAACGAATGAACGGACATCGCGCGACAATCACCAGGCAGGAATGTTCCCTTCCAGTCAGGGAACACTTCAGCAGTCAAGGGCATTCAGCCTCTGATCGCCGAGTAAGCGTTCTCCAAGGCGGCCTTCAGGACACGCGCCAATGCAGAATCGCCGAGCAGAAACCTATAGCCAAGTTCCGCACACATGAATACGGCCTCAACAGGGACCTGGGATTCATGTTGCATTACATTCACCCCCCACCATCTGGCCTGGGCTTGCAAAATCCTACCAACTGTCCTGGCTTGAGACAATTCACACTTCTTTAACCTGGGATCACCCCCTATCTCTGGATCTGTAAAGACTTAATTACCTGCAAATGCTCGCATTCTAAGCATTGTCTGGCATCTTTGAATGAACATACCTCTTCATTCACCTGAGGAAGGAGCAGTGCTCCGAAAGCTAGTGTTTAAAACAAACTTGTTGGACTTTAACCTGGTGTGGTAAGACTTCTTACTGTGTTGAGGAGGGAGCAACACTGGGAGTGGGGCCGAGAGCAGCAAGCGGCTTTCACGGAGGTGAAGCAACAACTCTCATCAAGACTTCTAACCCACTTCAACCCATCCTGGCCAATCTTATTGACCTGCGATGCTTCTCTGTACGGTGTCGGGGCCATGCTGGCCCATGAAATGGATGACGGATCTGAACGTCCCATCGCCATTTCCTCAAGAACGTTGGCTGATGCAGAGAAGCGGTATACCCAGATTGAGAAGGTTTGGCTGTCGTATTCAGGGTCAAGAAATTCCATCGATATGTCTACGGGCATCGATTCACTGTTCTCACAAACCCCTCCTAGGGAACTTCAAGGAGGATCGGACAATTTTTCCCCCATTGCTTCAGCCTTATCCAGCGATGGACATTGCTGCTCGCAGCGTATGACAATGTGTTGGAGAACTGCTCTGGGACCATGATTCCCCACGCCGAGGCGTTAAGTCGTTTGCCTCTGCTGACCAGGCACCTACATCAGCAACGGCTGGCGAAGCCATTGCCGCCCTCCGTTTCATGGACTCGCGACCGGTTACAGCATCCAGCGTCTGGGTGTGAACCCAGACTGACCCTCAGATATCCCGTCTGTCACATGGTGCAGTGTGGGGCTCAGCACAGAACTGAACCGCAGGATCTAAAGGCCTTCGCCACAAAGATGCAGTAGCTTAGCTTAGAGGATGCCACGCTTCTTTGGGTGACCTGCGTGGCGATCCTCAAACATGGAAGCGGCCCACGACTGATGGACCTCCACAATGGACACCCAGCCGTGTCCAAGATGAAAACGTTAGCTCAAAGCTACGTCTGGTGCCCCGGCACCATTGAGCGGGTGATCCAGCGCCGCATCTAGTGACAGGCACATCAGATGTTGCCTCCTGCAGCCCCACTCCACCCATGGGATTGGCCAGGTTGTCCGTGGTCCCGCCTCCACATAGACTTTGCGGGACCTTTTCAAGGGGCGATGTTCCTCGTCCTCATCAATGTCCACTCAAAGTGGCTGGAGGCCCTTAAGATACATGCAACGACTGCCCGGACCACAATAGAGAAACCCCAGCACACTTTCAGGACGCATGGCAGTCCCGAGGTGCTCGTATCGGACAATGGTGCAGCATTTGAGTACGGAACGTACGGCTTTCATGTCTGCCAACGGGATCAGTCACGTGATGACCACCCCATACCACCCAGCTTCGAATGGGTTGGCCAAGCAGGCAGTGCAAACTTTTAAGCTTGGCACGAATAAACAAACATTGGGATCCTGGGAGATCAGCTTTGTAAGGTTCTTATTCTGCGACTGGATAACACTGCATGCCACAATGGGTATCGTGCTCGCCGAGATGTTGATGGATCACCATCTCCACATCCAATTGAGCTTTGTTCTTCCGGAGATTGGCGGAATGGTCCGCCGTGCTCAGGGTCAAACCAGGGGGTGGCCCAATGGGGGATAGAACAGTACAGCACAGAACAGGCCCCCCGGCCCCCAATGTTGTGCCGAGCCATGACCACCCCATATAGATAGATGTGGGGTTATTGGTGGATGAACGGGTGAGTACTGCCATTCAGCATTATGTGGAGTTGAATGACACGGGGGAAGTCACGGCTGCTATGCTGTGGGAGGCACTTAAGGCGGTAGTTAGAGGGGAATTTATTTTGATCTGGGCGCATAGTGAGAGGATGGACTGAGAGGAGAGGGTGAGGCTGGTAGAGGAGATTCAGAGGGTGGATCGGAGGCACTCAGATATCGGAGGAGGGGCTGTTGAAGGAGAGGCAGAGGCACCAGATGGAGTTTAGGATGGCATGCAGAGGGCCAGTGTATAAGTACAGGGAAAAGGCAAGCAGAATGCTAGCCCATCAGTTGAGGAAGCAGGCAGCAGCGAGGGAGATTTGGGGGGGGAGGGTGGTGGGGGCTAAGGTGGTGATGGATCCAGGGGGGGGGGGTTGAATGGGGTATTTGTGTCCTTTTATAGGAGTCTGAGTCAAAGCCTCTGCCTGGGGAGGAGATTAGACGGTTCTTGGATGGGTTGGGGTTCCCTAAGCTGGAGGGGGAGAGGGTGCAGCGGCTGGGTTAAGGGAGGTGATGGACAGCAAAGATCCAGGGTTAGACGAGTTCCTCTTGCATTTTATAAGAGGCTTGGTGCAGAGCTGGGCCCGTGGTTGGTGAGAATGTACAACGAGGCAAGGGATAGGGGGGAGCCTTCCCTCCACATTGTTGCAGGCATCCATCTCCCTGATCTTAAAGAAAGATTGACTTGGAGCAGTACGAGTCGGACAGCCTGATATCATTGCTGAACGTTGATGCAAAGCTATAGGCAAAGGCGCTGGCATTGCGAATTTAGGACTGTGTGCTGGGGGTGATAGGGGAGGACCAGACGGGGTTTGTGAAGGGGGGGCAGTTGTCGGCAAATGTGCGCAGGCTGCTTAATGTTATTATGATACCCTCAGAGGGGCAGGAGGTAGAATTAGCAGTGTTAATGGATGCAGAGGCCTTTGATCAGGTGGAGTTGGCGTATTTGTTGGAGGTCATGGGACGGTTCGGGTTTGGGCATGGGTTTGTGGATTGGGTTTGGCTGCTGTACAGGGCGCCGGTGGCGAGTGTTCGGACGAACAGGACGAGTTTGGGGTACTTTGGGCTACAACAGGGGACAAGGCAGCAATGTCCACACTCTCCGTTGCTTTTCGCCTTGGCGATAGAGCCATTGGCAATAGCACTTAGGACGTCGAAGGGTTGGAAAGGAATTGAGTGGGGAGGGGTTGCTGAGCATAGTCTCGCTATATGCAGACGATTTGTTATATTTCTCAGATGATATGGGCTGCATTCGAAATGTCATGGAGATATTGGCAAGTTCTTGGGGTACAAATTGAACATGGGGAAGAGTGAGGTGTTCTCGATCAATGCTAGAGGGCAAAAGAGATTAGCGGAGTTGCCATTCCGGGTGGTGGGGGCAAGTTTTCGCTATTTAGGAATCCAGGTGGCGTGGAACTGGACCCAGCTACACAAATTGAACTTGGCACAACTGACAGAGGGAAAGGTGGCGGAATTCATGAGGTGGGATGTTTTGCCGCTGTCACTGGCTGGGCACAGGGCAGAAGGTGAAAGTTGCCCAGGTTCTTGTTCTTTGTCCAGACCCTATCTTTGTTCCCAAGTCCATTTTCAGGATGGGATAATTTGGGGGTTTGTGTGGGTGGGGAAGATCCCACGGGGGAGGTGGGAAAGGGGGAAAGGTTGGGGGAAAGAGGGGGGCTGGCATTGACAAATTATTATTGGACAGCGAATATTGCGATGGTGAGGAAACGGGAGGTGGAGGGAACGGTTTTAGGCACCTGCAGGAGAGAGATTTCATAAAGAGAAAGGTGCAGCCCTTCCCGGGGCTGCTGCCTCTGCTGTTGCAGGATAAGTTGTTGTCCAAGGAAGATATAGGGTAGGGGTGTTGGATATTTACAAGGAATTGATTTGGAGGGAGGGCACCCCAGGGATTAAGTGCAAATTGGAGGTGGAGCCAAGAGTGGAGGTGCAGGCCGTGACATGGGTAGAGGCCTTGTGGAGAGTGAACGCATCCTCGTCATGTGAGCTAGAACCGCATCTAGTTTAAGGTGGTGCATAGGGTTCACAAGACTGGGGCGAGGATGAGCTGGGTCATTGCGGGGGTAGGGGTTAGGTGTGGGCGATGTAAGGGGGGGTGGACACAAATCACATCCATGTGTTTTGGGCCTTTTCAAGACGGAGGGAGTTCGGCAGGAGTTTTCAGATGTTACATCCAAGATTCTGGGTGCATCGGGGTGTCGGAGTCCAGATGGGGAGCAAGGCAGAGGTGTTGGCCTTTGCCTCCCTGGTAGCCCAGAGACGGATTTTGTTGTGCTGGTTGGACTCGGAGCTGCCAAAGGGAAGTTGGAGTATGGGTGAGTGACCTGGTAGGATTCCTGTGGCTGGAGAAGGTCAAGTTCACTTTGCGGGGGCTGAAGAAGTGGTTCACCCGGAGGTGGAAACCATTCATCAAGTTCAAGTTGGATTGAGGGTTGGGTGGGGGAGGGGATAAAAATTGGGAAGGTGAGAGGTGGTGAGGTGTTGGTACCGGGGTGGTTGGGGATTTGTGTTTTTTTTTAATATCAGGTTCCAACCATAGAGTCCTGCCAACCCTGAATGTCCCCCTTCTACCACCTTCCTAACACCCACAAAGAGGACTGCCCAGTTAGAACAATTATTTCAGCCTGTTCCTGTCTCATTTCTCCCCTTATCTGGCCTTTTTATACCAAACACCTGCTTCCTATGATCACTTTAATAAGAGTCTCCAACTTCCTGACCCTAACCATGTCTTCACCAAGGTGTCCAATTCACCTCTTCTGTGCACCCCCCCCCCCCCAACCCCCCACACACACACATGCCAAGTATTCAACATTTCTTCATTGCAGAGAGGCCCAACCTGTCTCCATCCACCGCACTCCTCCACCTGACTGACCTTATTCTTGCATTGAACTACTCAACAACACTCACCTCTTCCTTGCAATGGGCATCAGGTCCTAGTTATGCCTAACTTTCTGTGGGACACAAAATATTGCTTGTTCCAGCCCTGGTGGTGACACCACCTCCCCCTCCACACCTCTTTCTGGTACATTCATCATTGTGGTGCCATTTCCTCTTCTGAAATTTGAAAATTCCATCAACTTTATTTCCAATTTCCATTTTTCTCTCACCTTCACCTGGTCCATCACGACTTTTTCCCTTCCTTGACTCCTTTTCTGGGATAGAATGTCAATTAATATTCATTAAAAGTCCACCAATGTCCGCAGCTACACTTCCTTGCACCCTGCTTCCAGGAAGAATTCTATTCTATTTTCCTCCATTTTGTTTCTGAATTATCAGCTATTCTGATCATGCAACCTTCCTCACCATTGTTTCTGGCACATCTTCCTGTTTCCTCACCCATTATGGTCGACAGGGTCCATTCTGTTGCCTGCTCTCTCCCCTTCCCCTAACCCCACGAACCATAATTGGGTTCCCCTTGTCCTCTTCCATCTCACCAATCTCCATATTTAACAGAACATCCTCCGCCATTCCCTCTACCTCCAGTGCCATGCCACCACCAACTCATCATCCTCTCCCAGTTCAGCATTCCGAAGGAATAATTCCCTCCACGATTCCTTGGCCTACTCCTCAGTTACCCCAACACCCCTCCACACTGACCCTGAGATTTCTGTTGCCAATCATTTTTATTCTGTAACCCACTCCCTCTCACTGTGACCTCCTGCAGCATCCAATGAAACTCAACACAAGCACCTCATCTTTCGACTGGGGATTTTACAGACTTCCCCAACAAAAAAATTCAACAACTTCTGTTTCCACGGATTATTTTCTTTGCTGGTGATGATGCTGCTTTTGCCAGTCCCACCTCCTCAAGAGCCCTCTCCACTTTTACCTACTATTGCCTTGCACCATCATTCTTATTGTCATTTCATCTCTGCCTTCCACTTTATTGCACTTTCCCTTTTGTTCCTCCCCATTTCCCTGCCTCCGCACATCACAGCGCTAATTTTATACCAGTTCAGATGAAGGTCACTGACCTGAAACGTTAAATGCCACCTGACCTGCAGAGTTTGGGCACTTCAGCACTGTTCCTGAGGCGTTTGAAGAGGAAGAAGGAGAACCTTGGGTCCTGCGATGGCTGTCGAATGCAAGAGTGCAGCAAAGGGGAAGATTGGTTTGTGTTGAAGAAAACTAAAGATATGGTCAGGGTCAGATATCTCCCAGATCTCTCACAAGCCGTTAAGACAGAGCAGAGTGGGAGCCTAAGCCTCTTGCAGCCGTCAGCATAACTAGCCACGAATAATGCTTACACAAGCTAATTCTAGTAACATTAAAGGGCATAATGTTTGATTACACAATCGGCTTCAAAGGCCTTTCCACTATGCAAACTATGATATCTTTGCAAAAATCCATGCTCCCAGTGGTGATCGAATATTGGCCAGAGAGCAAAGTTAGCAAACCTCAACAGTCAATGGTAAATAATGCCATTTATGCAGACTGATGGCTGTGGTGAGACCACAATCTAAAAACACCCATCCTGAAAAATATACATGGTTTAGGATTGCCACCTCAAGTAGCAATACAACTTAGATAATAGTCAACAAATCTCAACAAGCTGTATATTGAATATCCTGGAGTCATTAGAGAGCTGTATAGGTGGAGATCTTCTTGAATGCTACCAAACCAGCTGTTGGAACACGCAAAATATTTTTCAAGTTATCTCATTACCACAGGACTTCTCAGGAAGGCTGGAGCAAGTCATTCTCTCATTGGAGCAAGGGTGCATGAGGGAGAAATGTAAAACCTCACAAGAACCAGTTTAATATCGAGTATTATGATTAAAGTAGAAATTGATATGTATTATATTTGTGGCAGTACTGTCATTAAATGCCTGGGTTAAGGTATATATTTGTTGCAATAATAAAGAACCTAGATTAAGGAATTCAGACTGTGCCTGCTAAAGCTGTAATTAAGGGATCGTAAATGGTGAGATCATGATTCATTCCAACCACTTGGTTACAGATAAAGGGCTAATGAGATATTATGATTGCTGGAGATTCCCTAGAGAGGATAATTTAGGAAGGATTGTATTTAGTCCTAGCTAAGCAGGTCATATGGCATCTTCATAGAATTTACAATGCAGAAGGAGGCCATTCGGCCGATTGAGTCTGTACCGGCCCTTGGAAAGAGCACCTCAATCAAGCACATACCTCCTCCACCCCATCCCCTTAACCCAGTAACCCCAATTAACCTTTTTGGACACAAAGGGCAATTTAGCATAGCCAATCCACCTAACCCCCACATCTTTGGGACTGTGGGAGGAAACCCACGCAGACACAGGGAGAATGTGCACACTGACCCAAGCCAGGAATCGAACCCGGGACCCTGGAGCTGTGAAGCAAATGTGCTAACCACTATGCTAACGTGTTGCCCCCAGTAGTGGGATACAGATGATTTAATTAATGGGAGGAGCCAGATCACAGACAAACACAGCACAGAAGAGACCCTTCGGCCCATCAAGTCTGTACCCGACGCATGAGAAACACCTACTTACCATATCTCATTTTCCAGCATTTGGTCCAAAAATGTTATGACATGCCAAGTGCTCATCCGGGTACTTTTTAAAGGATGCGAGGCAACCCGCCTCTACCACCCTTCCAGGCAGTGCATTCCAGACCACACTCTGGGTAAAAGATTTTTCCTCAAATCCCCCCCAAACCGGTCCCTCACCTTGAACTTATGTCCCCTCGTAACTGACCCTTCAACTAAGGGGAACAGCTGTTCCCTATCCACCCAGTCCATGTCCTCATAATCTTGCAGACCGTGGTCAGGTCGCCCCAGTCTTTTCTGCACCAGCAAAAACAACCCAAGTCTACTCAACCTCTATTCATAACTTCCACCCAAGCAATATTCTGGCGAATCACCTCTGCACCCCCTCCAGTGCAATCACATCCTTCCTATAATGCAGTGACCAGAATTGCAGTACTCCAGCTGTGGCCTCACCAAAGTTCTGTACAACTCCAAAATGACCTCCATGCTTTTGTAATCTATGCTTCGATTGATAACGACAAATGTCCCATATGCTTTTTTCACCACCCTATTAACCTGCCCTTCTGCCTTCAGAGATCTATGGACAAACACGCCAAAGTTCCTCGGAACGTCCGAGTGTCAGGCCATTCATCAAATACTTCCTTGGCACATAACTCCTTCCAAAGTGCATCACCTCACACTTTTCAGGGTTAAATTCCACCTGCCGCTTGCCCGCCCGTTTGCTCATCCCGTCTATAACTTCCTGCAGCCCAAGTCACTCCACCTCGCTGTCAACCACCCAGCCAATCTTTGTGTCATTCCCAAACTTACAGATCGTAACCGCTTTGACAAACGATAGATACACAATGTAAATGCATAGACATCGGGCGAAGCATATGGAGTGTACTCAGTAAAAGATGCATGGAGAGATCACTTCAGTCCAAAAGAGTCATCATTCAGAAGACTGGTAACAGCGGGGAAGAAACTGTTTTTGAACCTGTTAGTGCATGTTCACAGACTTTTGTATCTCCTGCCCGATGGAAGAGAGAATAACACGGATGGGAGGGGTCTTCAATTATGCTGCCCACTTACCCAAGGCAGCGGGTGGTGTAGACAGTCAATGGATGGGAGGCGGGTTTGCGTGGACTGGTCTGTATTCATGACTCTATCGGTCAGAGACATCACTCCTGGGGTGAAGTATCCTTTCCTCCGTTTTACAAATAGAAAAATAGTTTGGAATTCTTGTCCGGTTGGGGTTTGGTTCCATATCCAAACAGTATGGTATGCTCCAGAATTAGATGTGGATCCAGGGAGCAAAAGGGAAACGGGTGTGGATTATGGAGACAACACCTTTAAATTCAAAAGAAAAACACAGCTCTTTAACCAATTGAAATCTCCCAAAACATTTCAGAGGGCATTATAACACAAGAGATGGTGATGTCATCCACATACTGAAGCTCCACGAGTGATGTCAGTGTCGCTTTCTTCTTGGATTTCAAACTGTTGAGACAATGTCCGCTCACTGAGAAGTTTTCACTCAACAAGGTGAAGAACGGTGGCAATGATGATCGAGGAAAGGGTGGGGGTGATGACTGCCTGACTGCAGTCTTGACGCAAAGATTTTGGTCTGATTTCCGCCGATGAAGACTGTTGCCGGTATCTTGCTGTAGAGAAGGAGGATGTTAAATTTCTCTGGCTAGCTGGCCTTTGATTGGGGCATTCCATAGCACTTCTCCAATTGACTGAGTCAATAGTCAGATCCTGGCATTTCTCTTGAAGTTGCCGAGCAGTGAAAATATGTCCACTGTTTGGCTAGAAGCCACACTGGCTTTCCGGAAGGATTTCTTCAGAGACTGGGAGAAAGCAACTGAAGAGGATTCGGCGATGATCTTCCCGGCAATGGAGAGTAGAGCGATTTCCCGCTAGTTCCCACAGTCCGCTTCATCTCCGTGAAGATGGTAGCAATGGCGACATCATTGAGGTCATCAATAATTTCTTCTGTCCCAGATTTTCAGCCACAGCTGATGTCGATGACAGGTGATCTCTTCTCCAAGTTTAAAACTCTCCAAGTTTTATAATCTCCGCTGGGATCCTGTCCACTCCTGCGGCTTTTCCATTCTTCATGTGTGTAACGGCGGCTTCAACTTTGTCCACGCTTCGTGGGAGTCCAAGATCTTCGATTGGGAGGAGGGGGGATATCCTCAAACCCATCCTCATCTGTGCTTATATCACGGTTTAGGTGTTCTTTGAAGTGTTATCTGCATCGACGGATGATGTTTTCTCTCTCTCAAGAGGGTTAAGTTTGAGGCGTGGGGTATTGGGTCCATGAATTGTCCTGGTGGCACTAAAGACGCCCCGGGCGTCATGCTAGTCAGCAAGGGTTGCAGCTTCTCAGCTTTCTCAGTCAACCATTGGTTGGGCAACATTTTCTGTGAGGGTGTACATGTAGTGTCAGAGTCAAATACAACACCAAGGTTATACAAAGAATAATACAGCACAGGAATATGCCCTTTGGCCTTCTAAGCCTGTACCAGTCATGATACAAACCTTTGCCAAAACCCTCAGCACTTCCTTGTGCAGTATCCCTCTATACCCATCCTATCCATGTATTTGTCAAGATGCCTTTAATGTATCTGCTTCCACAACCTCCCCTGGCAATGCGTTCCAGGCAATCACCACCCTCTGCATAAAAAACCTGACTTGCACATCTCCTCTAAACTTTGCCCCACGGACCTTAAAGCTATGCCCCCTGGTGACTGACCCCTCCGCCCTGGGAAAGAGTGCCTGCCCATCCACTCTACCCATGCCCCTCAATAGAACATAGAATAGTACAGCACAGAACAGGCCCTTCGGCCCTCGATGTTGTGCCGAGCAATGATCACCCTACTCAAACCCACGTATCCACCCTATACCCGTAACCCAACAACCCCCCCCGCACCTTAACCTTACTTTTTAGGACACTACGGGCAATTTAGCATGGCCAATCTACCTAACCCACGCATCTTTGGACTGTAGGAGGAAACCGGAGCACCCGGAGGAAACCCACGCACACACGGGGAGGACGTGCAGACTCCGCACAGACAGTGACCCAGCCGGGAACCGAACCTGGGACCCTGGAGCTGTGAAGCATTTATGCTAACCACCATGCTACCGTGCTGCCCACTGCTACCGTGCTGCCCACGTCTCGTAGACCTCTATCGGGTCATCCTTCAACCTCTGTCTTTCTAATGAAAATAGTCAGAGTCTATTCAGCCTCTTCACATAGCTCACACTCTCCAGACCAGGCAACATCCTGGTAAACCTCCTCTGCACCCTTTCCAAAGCTGCCACATGTGCAGTCCACAGAGTTGGTAGGGAGCAGAGAAAATTGAAGACAGTAGGCTTTGGTCTTCCTAACATTTAATAATGATTTCTGTTCACTGCTGGACAAGCCGTCTGACCATTAGAGAGCACAGAGGAGTCAAGAAATAGGGTTGAGGTGGAGCTAGATGTTGTCAGTGTATATGTGAAAAATTATGTCACCGAAGCACATTAAAATGAATAACGGAAGGGTGATGAGGACAGATTGTTGGGGGACACCAAAGGAGCAGCAAGATAAACTATTGCAGAATTTCTCTGGCTACATAGATAATGGGAAATGCAGTCCCAATCAACTGGATGTCAGTAGAAAGGCATTGGAGGAGGATTTGGCGATCAGCTGTGTCAAAGGCTTCAGACAGGTTGAAGAGGGATACGTAACCTTTGTCAGTCACACAAGATGTAATTTGTGATTTCAAAAGAGCTGTTTGTTTTGTGTAGCAGGGACAGAAATCAGACTGCAGGGATTCAAATATGGAGATCAGGAAAGGTGAGCATAAGTTTTGAGGTGACAACATGTTTACTTGAGAAGGGAGGTCTGCAGATGCTGATAACAGATTTGAGAGTGGGGCAGCACTCAAGAGAACACTTAACAATATCAATTAATGTGGAACCAGGAAACGAAGTTCAATGGTCATTAGTTTAGTGGGAATCAACTCAAAAGAGTAGATGTTCTTGTGGACAAGATGACTTTGGAAAGGGCATGGGAGAAGCTAAAGATATAAATGTAGGGCTAGGGCAGTACAGAACCTTAAAGAAAATTTGGTCCAGTAGGCTTGGGAAAGAGGGGGAAATGCATAAACAGTTGAGTCAATGATCCCAGTCTTTGTGACAAAGAAATGAATGAGCTCCCCGCACTTGAAGGTGCGATTGGAGGAGACATGTTTAAGATTTGTGCAGAAGATAACAGAAGCTGGAGCTATCTTTGCATTCCAGGTGACCCTGGAAGTGAGCAGATTTTTGCAGACAAAAACAGGACCAACTCCAACCATATCTGGGGTGAATGGCTAAACCAGTTGTTTGCCACATCCGTTAACACCCGTGTCCTTTGGACTTGAGGAAGGACAAAAAACGAGAACAAACTTGAAGATCAAAAATTTATTTCAAACAATGCACTTACTGATTTCTTGGAACAACACAATCCATTCAAGGCTTCTATTAGAACAATTGTATTCAGTAATGCTGAAGAAAAAACGTTTGGCAAAGTTTTTCGCCTTGCATTCAAGACAGTTCGCATGAATAACAGTGACGGAAACAATTTATGCTACATGAAAAGAGCTTGCCGATTGGTTGGCAAGTGGGCTATGATTGGTCAAGGAGAATGCACTAGGGAACAGTTAACTGCCAAGCTTTTGTTCAAATTCAATCCAGAGAGTTCGACTGATTGATCAAGGTATTCCAATGGGGAATCGTCCTGATGAGTGCAAGACAAAAAGCTTTGCCAAGATGTCTCTTTTTCAGCATTATTCATGTTTTGTACTACCAAACGACTAATTCTATTTCACAGTAAACTGCTGAAAATTGATTATAAACAATCAGTTGATTCCAATCAGTTGAGAAGGTGCCACTGTAACCAAAGTGCTTCATTTTGCACTGTAAACTGAAAAGTGCGCTCCTGCAGTAATGGTCAATTATTAGACCAGGTGGAGATCCTTGGCTACCAGTGCAGCTGTGATTGGGTGCATTGAGGGTTTGTTCTTCTGAAAGGTTTCAATTGCTTGCGGGCGAGCTTTTTCAAAGTTGTACAGATCTCTGTAACAAATTTATAAAGAAAGGTGACGTCAGTTGTGCTATACATAACACAACAAACAATTTGAACACAGGAAAATTTATGCTTTTACTCTCTTTGGATTCTGGCACCTCAGTTTTAACTGAGTTTCAAATAAATGCCTGTAAGAGGGGGAAATAAGTGATCTACACTACTCCAAACATTCTGCTGCATGTGGCACAATGGTTAGCACTGCTGCCTCACAGCGGCCCCAGGTCACTGTCCGTGTAGAGCTTGCACATGCTCCCAGTGTCTGCGTGGGCCTCACCTCCACAATCCAAAGATGTTCAGGGTAGATGGATTGGCCATGCTAAATTGCCCCTTAATTGGAAAAAAAAAGAATTGGCACTCTAAATTCATACTTAAAAAAATAATTTACCCCAAATAAACAAAGACAATCCGCCATTTGACTACTGGAGTGACACGGTGGTTAGCATGGCTGCCTCAGCGCCAAAGACCCAGGTTCGATTCTGAGCTTGGGTGACTGTTTGGAGTTTGCACATTCTTCCCCTGTCTGCCTGGGCTTCCTCCCAGTCCAAAGATGTGCACGTTAGGTGGATTGGCGATGCTAAACTGCCCCTAGGTGGGGTTATGGCGAAATGGTGGAGAATTCGGCATGGTAGGGTGCTCTTTCAGAAGGCTGGTGCAGACTCAATGGGCCGAATGGCATTCTTCTGTACCGTAGGAATTCTTTGATACATTACACATTCTGCTGCATGTTTCTTAGCTACTTTTAATTACAAAATTATTAATCTTAAAATAATAATCTTTATTGTCACAAGTAGGCTTACGTTAACACTGCAATGAAGTTAGTGAAAAGCCCCTAGTCACCACATTCCGGTGCCTGTTCAGATACAGAGGGAGAATTCAGAATGTCCAAATTACCCAAGAGCATATCTTTCGGGACTTGTGGGAGGGAACTGGAGCACCCGGAGGAAACCCACTCAGACACGGGTAGAACGTGCAGACTCCGCACTGACAATGACCCAAGCTGGGAATCGAACCTGGGACCCCGGAGCTGTGAAGCAACAGTGCCACCGTGCAGCCCAACATCAAGTTAAAAAAAGATAGTAGACGTGAGCAACACTAAGGACCAGTGAGCTATCAAAACAGTATAATGAACACAGACTAAAATATTTCAGTAGCTTTGAAGCTGTATTTTGTGTAGTGTATTTACACACGTACATGGGAAAGCTGGCTAAATAAACAGGAAGACAAGTTGCAAATTATCCAGGGAATGTCAATGTCCAACAATTCCCAGAAAATCAGTAAATGTTCCGAGTAGAATAGGGTGCTGTGATGGTTTGCGTTGACTAGCTCCCCTCCCCAGAAAACTGCTATCCGGGTAAACATTTAGCAGTTAACCCCTCAGATATCTGCGGTCCTCTAATGCTGGATTCTTGAGCCAATTAGTCATTCCTCCTTTCATGGCCACACCTTCAGTTGCCTAAATCTTAAAGCTCTGCTGCCTTACTCTCCCCTCCTTAAGGCACTTCTTAAAACCTACCCTCTTTGATCAAGCTCATCTAATTTAATGTTCTTGTGGCTCGGCCTCATATTTTGTTTCATAATGCGCAAAGCGCCCCGAGAAGCTCTTATACTTTAAAGATGCTATTAAAGTTGTGGCTGAAGAAAGTTACATTTAACTCTGCTTCATTTTTCTGCAACCCTAGTTTGTACATTATAGAAAATCAGACTATAAAATTTCAAAAGTTAAATATTCTTCAATACATAACACTGTATTTGTTACTTCTGGGCCATCTATTCCAAAGCACTCTGGGCCAGCATCCCACATTCTATGCTCCTTAAATTTAAGGTCACCCAAACCGCTGCTCTCCTCGTCTTAACTTGCACTAAGTCCCATTCACCCAGTGTGTCCACTTTTCTACAATGGCTCCTGGTTAAGCAACAACAATGGGATAAATTTTCCAGATGTTCTCGGCAACAGGATCTTCCGGCCCCGTTGACGGCGAACCCCTGCTGCCGGTTTCATAGACATAGATTACATAGAATTTACAGTGCAGAAAATTTACAGTGCAGAAGGAGGCCATTCACCCCACCAAGTCTGCACCGGCTCTTGGAAAGAGCACCCTACCCACGGTCAACACCTCCACCCTATCCCCATAACCCAGTAACCCCACCCAACACTAAGGGCAATTTATCATGGCCAATCCACCTAACCTGCACATCTTTGGACTGTGGGAGGAAACCAGAGCACCCGGAGGAAACCCACGCACACACGGGGAGGATGTGCAGACTCCACACAGACAGTGACCCAAGCCAGAATCGAACCTGGGACCCTGGAGCTGTGAAGCGATTGTGCTATCCACAATGCTACCGTGCTGATCCCGCCGCCACCTCCCACCACTGAGAAACATGCTGCAGGGGGCATGGAAAATCCCCCCTCCACCACAGTATTTCAAATTCTCATCCTGATTTCCAAATCCTTCCACAGCCTTGCTCCATCCTATCTCAGTAACCTGCAGCCTTAACAACCCTCAGAAATCTGAACTCATCTAATTCTGGCCCCTTTACCATCCCCAATTTGAATTACCCCACGAGTCAATGGTCATGCCTTCAGCTGTCTAGTCTCTACTGTGTTAACGGTGGTTTATAAATTGCTGGTTTAAAATATTGCTAAACCTCAGCATCAACCCTATTTGGTTTAACCACTTTAATATGTTGCATAATTAAAAGCAGCCAGGATTTTCATATTTAAGAATTTTGTTTATTTGCTTTTCCAACCTGTATCTTACTCATTACCTGAAGGACAGAAAGAACTGTTGGCCAGTTCACATTAGTGACACAGCAATGATTTAATTTTAAATTGAAATGATACCTGTAAAGAGGACGAGTGAACTTCATTCTACCCTGCACAGTTACCATCTCCAAAGCAAGAGGAATGGCTTTTTCCCACTGAGCTCGGAGGCACAAACGCAGCCACCTTGAGTGGAAACATAAACGAGGAATTTTATTTAAACTTCTATCACTAGACTCAAAAAACAGTAATTAAATGACACAAAATGATACAGTCTATAGCATAGTCTCCAGAGCGATGGGGTGGCCACAGGACAATGATATTAGTTTTGGACTAATCAGTATAGATACGATGGAGCAAATTGCCTTTGTGCTGTAACGTTTATGACTCCACTGTTCTTGATGCAGTCAATATTCCCGAATATTCTCGTATTGTTGACATTGCTTAATTTAAATGATTGGATAATTCACATTTTAAGCACAAAAACTTTGCATTACTAGGATTAGACTTTATTACTCTTGTATGATGGATGCCCTTAACTCATAAATCACCTCAATTATCTCACCTTTTCTTAAAATGATAAACCAAAATCCATATATTTTACAGTATTCTGTCCAATGTTTGTTATCACTGTTGAGTACACATCTCTACTGAAATACTTTAACGGAATAGGTGTCCCTCTAATATTGTATTTTTGCAGACTGTTCTATTTTCTTCTGAGAGATTATCCTCTTCAGTAGCAAGAATAGGAATTATTTGAATGGCTCGAAATTGAGAGAGGTGGATACTCAGTGAGACCTTAGTGTCCTCATGCATCAGTTGTTGAAAGTGAGCATGCATGTACAGCAGACAGTAAAGAAGGCAAATGGTATGTAGGCCGTCATAGCGTGAGGGTTTGAGTATAGAATGACAGAATACTACAGTGCAGAAGAGACCCGTCGGCCCACCAAGTCTGCACCGATGCATGAAATGCCCGGACCTGCCCACCTAATCCCAATTGCTAGCACTTGTCCCATAGCCTTGAATGTTATGACATGCCCAAGTACTCATCCAGGTACTTTTTAAAGGATGTGTGGCAGCCCGCTTCTACATCCTCCCAGGCAGTGCATTCCAGACCTTCACAGCCCTCTGGGTAAAAAGGTTTTTCCTCAAACCCCCCCCCTCCTCACTTTGAACTTGTGTCCTCTCGTAACTGACCCTTCAACTAAGGGGAACAGCTGCTCCTTATCGACACTATCCCATGCCCCACATAATCTTGTCCACCTCAATCAGGTCACCCCTCAGTCTTCTCTGCTCCAAAGAAAACAACCCAAGCCTATCCAACCTCTCTTTATAACTTAAATATTCCATCCCAGGCAACATTCTGGGGAATCTTCTCTGCACCCCGCTCCAGTAGAATTACATCCTTCCTATAATATGGTGACCGGAATTGCATACAGTACTCCAGCTGTGTCCTCACCAAGGCTCTATGGAGCTCCATCATGACTGCCCTGCTTTGTAATCTATGTTCCGACTGATAAAAGCAAGTGTCCCAAATGCGTTTTTCATCACCCTATGAACCTGCTCTTCTGTCTTCAGAGATCTATGGACAAACATGTCAAGGTCCCTTTTTTCTTCAGAGATTCCCAGTGTCAGACCTTTCATAGTATACTTCCATGTTAAATTACTCCTTCCAAAGTGCATCACCTCAGTTTACATGATTAAATTCCTTCTGCCACTTATCCACCCATTTGACCATCCCGTCTATATCTTCCTGTAACCCAAGGCACGCAACCTTGCTGTTAACCACCCGGCCAATCTTTGGGTCATTGGCAAACTTACTGATCCTACCTCCCACATAGTTATCTATGTCATTAGTTATCTATGTCATTTATATACGTGCAATATCCGTTCAACACCCTACCAATGTACGCTTGCTCCACCTATACTTGTTAGACACACACACACACACACATCATGATTGGCGATAGCTTGGAGGGCCGAAGGGCCACTTCCTGTGCTGTACTGTTCTTTGTTCCAACTGTGTAGGACATTAGTGAGGCCACAACTGGAGTCTTGTGTGCAATTTTGTTGTCCTTATCTGAGGAAAAGATGTTTTTGCTATGGAGAGAGTGCAGCAAAGGTTTACCAGGCTGATTCTTGGGATGGCAAGACTGTCATATGAAGAGAGACTAAAATTATATTCATTGGAGTTTAGAAGAGTGAGAGGGGTTCGCATAGAAACCTATAAAATTCTAACAGCATTAGACAGGGTAGATTCAGAAAGAATGTTCATGATTGTGGTGAAGTCCAGAACTAGGGACTATAGTTTGACGATAAGGGCAAACCTTTCAGGGCTGAAGTGAGGAGAAATTTCTTCACCCAGAGAGTGGTGATCCTGTGAAATTCACTGCCATAGAAAGTAGTTGAGGCTAAACTGTTGTGTGATTTCAACTAGTAATTAGGTTTGGCACTTGGAGCTGATGGGATATGCAGGGGGTGGGGGGGGGGAGAGAGGCAGGATCAGGGTATTGAATTTGATGATCAGCCATGGTTGATCACAATGTTATCAATCATGATCTCACTGAACTTCCGACTTCTGCTTCTACGTCTTATGGTCTAAGCCTCTAGTTAGAGTGGGCAAGCTGTTCAAACTTGGGAAAACGGAGCTACTGCAGATGGGAAAATTCTTAGTTTCCCAGAATGTCCACACATTTTCCAGCAGGGATTCAATTGAATAGCGACAAGGGCAAGGAGCCCTGACTGATTTTCACATCCCTAGTCCATGTACCCAAAAGCTGACAGTAGCACCATATCAGAACACAACACAAGACATAGATGGAATAGGTCACCAGGCCCTTCAAGCCTGCCCCGCCATTCAATACGACCATGGCTGATCTATACCAGCCTCAACTCCTTTTCTGTGCCATTTCCCCATAGCCCTCTATTCCTCAATCCATCATTTATCCACCTCCACCTTAAATACTTCTCATGATCCAGCCTCCACCACCCTCCGGGACAGAGAATTCCAGAGATTCATCACCCTCTAGGAAAATAAATTTCTACACACCTCAAGTTTTAAACGACCGGCCCTTTATCTTGTATCTGTCTCCTTGTTTGAGGCTCTCCCACTAGTGAAAACATCTCACCATTCACCGTGTCAAGCCCTCTCAGCATCTTGTATGGTTGAATAAAGTAACCCCTCATTCTTCTAAACTCCAAGGAACACAGACCCAGACTATTTAGTCTCTCTTGATAGGACAACCCTCCCATCCCAGGAATTACTCTGGTGAATCTCCTTTGGACTGCCTCCAATGGTACCATATCTTTTTTTTAGGTAGGCGGATGAAAATGGTATGCAGTATTCCAGGCGAGGCCTCCCGGCATCCTGTACAGTTGCAACAAAACCTCCCTATTTTTAAAACTCCAACCCCTTTGCAATAAAGGCCAAAATGCCATTTACCGTATCTATTTGTTGGACCTGCCTACTAGCTTTTTAAGATTCATGCACTAGAACACCTAGATCCCTCTGTACTTCATTCACCTCTATTTAGACAGCAATCTGCCTTTTGATTCCTCCGACCAGAGTGCATGACCTCACACTTCCCCACATTGAACTCCATTTGCCAGGTTTTCACCCAGTCACCCAATCTATTTCTATCCCGCTGCAGATTCACAATATCTCATCACAACATGCCCATTCACCTATTTACATATCAGCAAATTTGGAAATCATACATTCTGTTCCTTCCTCCAGGTCATTAATGTAAATAGTGAACAATTGCGGGCCGAGAACTGATCCCTACGGTACTCCATTAGTTTCCAATCTGAAAAGAGTCCATTTATTCCAAATGTTTTCTATATGGCAGCCAGTTTTCAATCTGTGCTAACACACTTCCTCCAATTACATGGGCTTTTACTTTATGTACCACCTCTTATGATGCCTTTTGGAAATCTAAATACACTACATCTAAAGGTTCCCCTCTATCTACAACAGTCAAACATGATTTAGAACAAAGAACAAAGAAAATTACAGCACAGGAACAGGCCCTTCGGCCCTCCCAGCCTGCGCCGATCCAGATCCTTTATCTAAACCTGTCTCCTATTTTCCAAGGTCTACTTCCCTCTGTTGCCGCCCGTTCATATACCTGTCTAGATGCATCTTAAATTATGCTATCGTGCCCGACTCTACCACCTCCGCTGGTAAAGCGTTCCAGGCACCCACCACCCTCTGAAGTAAAAAACTTTCCACGCACATCTCCCTTAAACTTTCCCCCTCTCACCTTGAAATCGTGACCTCTTGTAACTGACACCCCCACTCTTTAGAACAGTACAGCACAGAACAGGCCCTTCGGCCCTCGATGTTGTGCCGAGCAATGATCACCCTACTTAAACACACGTAACCCGTAACCCCGTAACCCAACAATCCCCCCATTAACCTTACACTACGGGCAATTTAGCATGGCCAATCCACCTAACCCGCACATCTTTGGACTGTGGGAGGAAACCGGAGCACCCGGAGGAAACCCACGCACACACAGGGAGGACGTGCAGACTCCACACAGACAGTGACCCAGCCGGGAATTGAACCTGGGACCCTGGAGCTGTGAAGCATTGATGCTAACCACCATGCTACCGTGAGGCCAAACTTGGAAACAGTTTGTTGCTATCCACCCTGTCCATACCTCTCATAATTTTGTATACCTCAATCAGGTCCCCCCTCAACCTCAGTCTTTCCAACGAAAACAATCCTAATCTATTCAACCTTTCTTCATAGCTAGCACCCTCCATACCAGGCAACATCCTGGTGAACCTCCTCTGCACCCTCTCCAAGGCATCCACATCCTTCTGGTAATGTGGCGACCAGAACTGCACGCAGTATTCAAAATGTGGCCGAACCAAAGTCCTATACAACTGTAACATGACCTGCCTACTCTTGTACTCAATACCCCGTCCGATGAAGGCATGCATGCTGTATGCCTTCTTGACCACTCTATCAACCTGCGTTGCCACCTTCAGGGTACAATGAACCTGAACTCCCAGATCTCTCTGTACATCAATTTTCCCCAGGACCCTTCCATTGACCATATAGTCCGCTCTTGAATTTGATCTTCCAAAATGCACCACCTCGCATTTGCCTGGATTGAACTCCATCTGCCATTTCTCTGCCCAACTCTCCAATCTATCTATATTTTGTGGTATTCTCTGACAGTCCTCCTCGCTATCTGCAACTCCACCAATCTTGGTATCATCTGCAAACTTGCTAATCAGACCACCTATACCTTCCTCCAGGTCATTTATGTAGATCACAAACAACAGTGGTCCGAGCACGGATCCCTGTGGAACACCACTAGTCACCCTTCTCCATTTTGAGACACTCCCTTCCACCACTACACTCTGTCTCCTGTTGCCCAGCCAGTTCTTTATCCATCTAGCTAGTACACCCTGAACCCCATACGACTTCACTTTTGCCATCAACCTGCCATGGGAAACCTTATCAAACGCCTTACTAAAGTCCATGTATATGACATCTACAGCCCTTCCCTCATCAATTAACTTTGTCACTTCCTCAAAGAATTCTATTAGGTTTGTAAGACATGACCGTCCTTGCACAAAACCATGCTGTCTATCACTGATAAGTCTATTTTCTTCCAGATGTGAATAGATCCTATCCCTCAGTATCTTCTCCAACAGTTTGCCTACCACTGACGTCAAGCTCACAGGTCTGTAATACCCTGGATTTTCCCTGCTACCCTTCTTAAACAAAGGGACAACACTGCAATTCTCCAGTCCTCCGGGACCTCACCCGTGCTCAAGGATGCTGCAAAGATATTTGTTAAGGCCCCAGCTATTTCGACCCTCGCTTCCCTCAGTAACCTGGGATAGATCCCATCCGGTCCTGGGGACTTGTCCACCTTAATGTCTTTTAGAATACCCAAAACTTCCCCTTTCCGTATGACAACTTGACCTAGAGTATTTAAACATACATCCCTAGCCTCAACATCCATCTTGTCCCTCTCCTTTGTGAATACAGATGCAAAGTACTCATTAAGAATCTCACCCATTTCCTCTGAGTCCACGCATAAATTCCCTCTCTTGTCTTTGAGTGGGCCAATCCTTTCCCTAGTTACCCTCTTGCTCCTTATATACGAATAAAAGGCTTTGGGATTTTCCTTAACCCTGTTAGCCAAAGATATTTCATGACCCCTTTTAGCCCTTTTTATTGCGCGTTTGAGATTCGCCCTACTTTCCCGATATTCCTCCAAAGCTTCATCAGTTTTGAGTCGCTTCGATCTTACATATGCTTCCTTTTTCACCTTAGCTAGTCTCACAATTTCACCCGTCATCCATGGTTCCCTAATCTTGCCATTTCTATCTCTCATTTTCACAGGGACATGTCTGTCCTGCACGCTAATCAACCTTTCCTTAAAAGACTCCCACATTTCAAATGTGGATTTACCCTTAAACAGCTGCTCCCAATCCACATTCCCTAGCTCCTGCCGAATTTTGTTATACTCTGCCTTTCCCCAATTTAGCACTCTTCCTTTCGGACCACTCTTGTCCTTGTCCATGAGTATTCTAAAACTTACGGAATTGTGATCGCTATTCCCAAAGTAATCACCGACTGAAACATCAACCACCTGGCTGGGATCATTCCCCAATACCAGGTCCAGTATGGCCCCTTCCCGAGTTGGACTATTTTCATACTGCTCTAAAAAAACTCTCCTGGATGCTCCTTACAAACTCTGCTCCATCTACGCCTCCAACACTACACGAATCCCATTCAATGTTTGGGAAGTTAAAATCTCCCATCACAACCACCCTATTGCTCCTACATTTTTCTATAATCTGTCTGCATATTTGTACCTCTACATCATGCTCACTTTTGGGAGGCCTGTAGTAAAGTCCCAACAATGTTACTGAACCCTTCCTATTTCTTAGCTCCACCCATATTGCCTCAGTGCTCGAATCCTCTATCGTGTCCTCCTTAATCACAGCTGTGATATCATCTCTGACGAGTAATGCAACTCCTGCACCCCTTCTACCTCCCTCTCTATCCCTCCTGAAGCATCTATACCCTGGGATATTCAGTTGCCAGTCCTGCCCTTCCCTCAACCAAGTCTCAGTAATACCAATAACATCATATTCCCAGGTACTGATCCAAGCCTTTCATATAACCATGTTGCTTCGGTTTGATTATATTCAGCTTTCTTAAATGATTAGCTATTTCCTCTGATTATTGATGCCAGCGGCATGCCAATAAAGATGTTAAACTAACTGGCCTATAGTTCCCTGCCTTCCTCTCTTTTTGAACAAGAGCTGTTTCCCAATCTTCTGGTATCATTCTGAAATTTAGCGAGTTCCGAAAAATTTCAACCAATGAATCCAGTAAAACCCTAGCGTGCAATTCATCGGGTTTTGGCGATTTGCCCGCCTTTAGCCCCTTGAGTTTCTCTAATACTCTATCTCTTATGATTGGGTTTTATTACTAGTTCTACTCTACCATGTTATTTGAAATCAGCCCATTTAATATCTTAGGGATATTTGCAATGTCTTCCACGGTGAAGATTGATGCAAAAAATGTATTTAACATATCCGCCATTTCTTTGTTTGCTGTTATTAATTCACCAGCCTCGTTAGTAGAGGTCCCACATTTACCTTAGCCATAAACTCTTACTGTTTGTTTTTATACTGCAGGCAAGTTTCCTCTCAAAATTCATTTTCTCCCTTGAGATTTTTAGTCTTTTGCTGCTGGATCTTAAAAACTTCCCAGTCCTCTAGTTTACAACTATCCTGTGCCACTTTGTATATCCTGCTCTCAATTTAACATTATCTATGACCTCCTTTGTTAACCATGGATAAAGAACAAAGAACAAAGAAAATTACAGCACAGGAACAGGCCCTTTGGCCCTCCCAGCCTGCGCCGATCCAGATCCTTTATCTAAACCTGTCGCCTATTTTCCAAGGATCTACACTTCCCTCTGTTCCCCAACCGTTCATATATCTGTCTAGATGCATCTTAAATGATGCTATCGTGCCCGCCTCTACCACCTCCGCTGGCAAAGCTTTCCAGGCACCCACCACCCTCTGAAGTAAAAAACTTCCCACACACATCTCCCTTAAACTTTCCCCCTCTCACCTTGAAATTGTGACCCCTTGTAATTGACACCCCCACTCTTGGAAAAAGCTTGTTGCTATCCACCCTGTCCATACCTGAATTTTGTAGACCTCAATCAGGTCCCCCGTCAACCTCCGTCTTTCCAATGAAAACAATCTTAATCTACTCAACCTTTCTTCATAGCTAGCACCCTCCATACCAGGTAACATCCTTGTGAACCTCCTCTGCACCCTCTCCAAAGCACCCACATCCTTCTGGTAATGTGGCGACCAGGACTGCACGCCGTATTCCAAATGTGACATAACCAAGGTCATATACAACTGTAACATGACCTGCCGACTCTTATACCCCATCCAATGAAGGCAAACATGCTGTATGCCTTCTTGACCACTCTATTGACCTGCGTTGCCACCTTCAGGGTACAATGGATGTTGCCTCTTTCTTATGGAATCTCTTTTTGATTGGGATGAATGCCTGCTTAACATTATGGACCAACTGTTTGAATATCTGCCACTGCTCATCTACTTTGTTTGTTTACCCAGTTCACCTTAGACAACTCCTCCCTCATACCATTATAATTGCCCTCATGTAAGTTGAAGACACTGGCTCTGGACCAACCTCAAACTGTATCTGGAAATCTATCATATCGTGGTCCCTAGGGAAACCTTAACCACAAGATCTCTTATTAATCCTTCCACGTTACACAAAATAAAATCAAAACTAGACCGTTCCCAGGTAGGTTCCACAACATACTGCTCCAAAAACCAATCGCTGATGCGCTCCATAAATTCTTCTATATCACCCATGCCAATTTGGTTTGTCCAATCAATACGCAGGCTAAAATCTCCCATGCAGTTCCTTTCAAACATGCCCTTGATATTTCCCATTTATACTCTGACTTCTTGAGGTGCCACATTTTGGGCATCTATAGACTACTCCCACCCTGGTCTTCCTTCCCCTGCTATTCATGTTTTTAACTCAAACTGATTCTCCATCACTTTATATCATGACTCAGCGCTGCTCTGAAACCTTCCTTGATTTACACTATCCCACTTCCTTTCCCATTTGGCCCGTTTTTTTTGGAACATTGTGTATCCAGTCTTGGTCACCTGCAACCAGGTTTCTGTAATAGCTAATACATCATACTCATACATTGCAATCTGTGCTATTAACTCATCTATCTTGTTGCAAATGCTGAAATCTCTCTTGTTGCAAATGCTTCATGCATTCACATAAAGAACATTTAGCTTTGATTTTTTACATTTGCTTGCAACTCTGGATTTTCTCTGTGTTGCATATTTTTGTTTATGTTTCCTGCCCCAGCCTGTCACACTATGACAGTCAAGTTCCCTCTCACTATCCTGTGCCACCAGTCTCTCATATACCCCTGATTTTTTAAACCTTCCGTTCTTGGAACCCTCCTGGTTAGGGCTCTTATGAGTCCTTGGTCCGATATTTCATATGATCTGCTCCTACTTGTTTCTGTTGACACTCAAACTGATCACTAACCTGCACTCCTACCTTTAACTTTGACATCCTTACAGCCTGCGAGACTCTCAATCCTGACTGTAGAGAAAAGTGTCTATTTCCCTATCCCCAAATACGACTACATTTGTCTTTTCTCCTCCCACAACGGCTCCCTGAACCAGTTTGCCATGGTCAGTTTGCTCATCCTCCCTACAGCCCCCTCTCGTCCATACAAGGAGCAAGAATCTCGTACTTCTCAGACAGGAACAAGGACTGAGGCTCCTGCAGTGCTATCCCCTACATCCCTCTATCAACCTCACTTTCAGTCACACCTTCCAGTCCCTGACCACTGACAGAATTTAAGGCAGTTAATCTCAAGATGTGACTGCCTGCCCCCCTGAACACTGCATCTAGGAAACTCTGCCCCTCACTGATACGTCGCAATATCTGAAGCTCAGACTTCAGCTCACTAACTCGGAGCTAAAGTTCCTTGAGCAACCACAATTTTCTACAGGCATGGTCGCTATGAACCACAATGGGGTTTACCAGCTCCCACATGTTCTAGATATAACACATCGCCTGGCCCTGCATCCTTATTTAATTTAATTAGAATTTAAATTTGTTTTTACTTCACTAATCTTTACTTCCCGCTGTGTTTCCCGAATTAACCTTCACTTCCAAAGTCAGAAAGGTAGAAGGACTCGCCTACCAGTCACTTACTGGTGATATCACAGATGTGTTAACTTTATACCGAAGTGCTATTGCAACTTATGCCCCAGATCTCCTGCCTTGGACTGCACCTAACCCTACTGACAACTCCCGGTATTCAAAGCCTCTCTCCACACCGCTTCTCACTCTGACCTGCTCTCCCTTTTCCCGCTGTTTTAACTCACTGGGTCCGCCTCTCTCTGCATTGCTTCTCACTCAGTTTAATAGTTTTCACTGAATTATACCTGAATTTGATCTCTGCATTTTTGACGTCGTTGAATTTGTAGACTTGCTGCATTCGTTTCACATTGTTCAGACGCAGTGGTGTCTGAAGATCAAAAAGAGAACTGGTTACGGTAATAAAGAACATTTATTTAACAAGAACTGAACATCTGTCCTGTTCAAAATCATTTTCTTATTTTTTACATCACTGCTTTCTTTCTTTGTGGCGAGAAATTATTAAATAAAATCTTAAAATGAACTACAACAGTCATTTCCACCATCTTTTCCAGCCCATTCTTAAATATTAATGAGACAACAGAATAGTCAGGGTTAATAAAAAGTGTTAATGGTGTGCCTAAAGATTCTATTCCCTGCACGGCATTTATAAATTCATTATAAAGTGTTTTGCGAACTTTTATAATTAAAGATATACAAATGCTAGCAAATGCTATTTAATCTGCTTTTCGGGGAAGCGACACACCAGTTAGATAGTCTGCAACATTGACAATTTAAACACTAAATCCAACAATGTCCATTGTAGATCTGAATACAAATTTTCTTTTGAACACATGTTAATTATTAAAATGAATATCTAATCAGAAAAGAGAAACGTAAATATAAAGCATTTTTCCAAGAACAGGTTTGAATGATGTTTTTCTGTGAAGTCCATACAAAGTTTAAGGGCAGCCAATGCGATTTAAACATTACAACCAAATTGAAATCCATGCTTAACCTCAAATTATACTTAATCCGTTGCAAGATGCTGGTGAGTGAACCTTTATGATCTCCACTTCAATGAGTCAATCTATGTAGTCACATTGCACCTATCCTACCTCCAAGAGCAAAAGAGCAAGAAATTCAATTTTTTGCATTGATGTCATTTCCTTCAGATCGCTTTCAGTAAAGCAGTCCAACTCGACATCTGTGGCCTGAAAGCAATGATTCTATTCAATATACATTCATATTCAGAAAAATTAACTTTACATTTACAAGTGAATTTCAGTATTGGTATCAAATCAGTTTTAATTGACATATATAAATTAATGGTAGCAAGACAGTCATCATGGAATATACAAGTTCACACATGTAAAACTAGAAGATGAAATCAGTGTAATGAATAAAAGTGTCATATTTTAGTGTGATTTGCACACCTAGGTTATTAAAAACCTAGGTTAAAATGCTTTCAGACAGTATGTGTGCTGGAGCTGTGATTAAAAGTGAGGTAATCAGTGATTTTGAACGGAAGCGTTTTACAAATAGATATTAAAAGCCATTATACCTGTTTGCAGACAGAGATATAACGATGTAACAGGTTGAGCCAGAGCTAAACAAATTAAGGCACATCTCGCAACAAGAGACAAAAGAATGCTGGGTGCTTTGAGTGCACCAGGTATAGCTAATGGATGGAGCCATGTCTGGAAAGAGGGATTGCGTCCAGCACTCTAAGCTGAGCAGGTTTGCAGCTTGGTACTAAAAAAAGGTTTCTCTCTCCAAGGACTCTGCACCAAGATAAGTAAAACCGGTTTGTTAATTTTATACACAAGTGGTATTTCAAATACATGGTTTTGCATAATTGAAATATAGAGGCAAGTTTCAGGAAGCAAGTTATGATGTTGTAAGGTGCTGTAAAGCTATTTCTTGTTGCTAATGTGCTTAATCGTGGTTTGAATTAGTGTGTCTTAATATAAAAGCTGCTAACTGGTCAGTGTCATCACTCCTGTGGTGCAGTAACATTCCTCAGTTTTACCAAATGGAAATAGTTGGGTTCTAGTCCAGGATCTTATTCAAAAGGGTTCTGGTCCAAACTCATAACATAACCAAATTCAGGACATATAAATCACTTTAAAACTCGGCCAAATAGGTGTTGGACTCAGTTCAGTCGCACAAATTAAAGCAACAAACTTATAACAGTCTCTACTTTAATTTAAAAAATAAAATTCATGGAAAATTCCAATGTTTCTGGATGGATTCCACTGTTGCTGCATTATGCTACTTATACATGATTAGATATTTTCATTTCTGACTATATCTATTAAATGGATCAGTATACAGTATGCTGCTCAGGAAACAGACTGAAGGTTTCAGATATTACCAAACTCCCAAACCAATATTTGCCTGCAGTCAAAGCAGATAAGGTACTGCGTTGCAAAAGAAAAATGATGTACAAATCAAAGGCAGATTTGGTCAGACACCAATAATGTGGTCAAAGGTTAGACACCATAACTATGGTGGAGTTTTGAGTGACCAATTACAGGAAATATATTATTTTCAAATAACTTCCTCAGTGGGAAGCAGATGGTGAATGAAATAGATTAAGTTTTCAATTTGTTTCATTTTTGAGATTACATTTTAGTTTTTAAATGATGTAATTTCCAGGAAGAAATGTGCCAGCCTACAATGGTGCAATGTGCTATCAGAAATACACAGACAAGTGGGTCTCTGCAATAGGTTTAGCAAACAGGTTTCGCAGAACCACTTCAATGCCAGACGGACGCAAACATTTGGGATGTTTATCCATTATCAGAATCAAATGTCTCAAAATGTCAATAACTGTAGGCTGACTGAGTGCATGTCCAGAATTTGTAGCTTTTCTTTACTTAAACAGAACAATTTTACTCACTATTGTCCATCGTTTACAAAGAGTTACGCAAGCATCATTCATAGAAGTGTCGTAACTGCAAAACAAATGCCATGATACTCATTAGCTTCAGCCCAAGAATTAACCTTGGATCAAAAGTCAAAGCAAACCGATTCAACAACAAGCTGTGGGATGATGGCAGCATTTTTCAGAAAGTAATCATCTGCAGTTCAACTTGGGGCACTTTACTTTCATACAGGTTTGAAATACACTGTTTGTGCCAAATGAAATCTCTATTGCACAATTCTGCACCTATGGTTATAGGTTCCATCAGTACAAAGGTCAATTGAAGAAAGCACACCCCCTCTCGTCATCCAATAGTGGAAGCAGGTCTTTAAATTTTTTAAGGCAGAGCTTGATAGATTATAGATTAACGAGGGGGTGAAAGGTTATCGGGGGTAGGCAGGAATGTGGGGTTGAGGTTGCAATCAGATCTTCCATGAGCTTTTTGAATGATGTAGCAGACTGGGGGAGGGGGGGGGGGGGCGAGGCAGTTTACCCTTAGTTCGTATGTTTGTAAACAATTCTAATTTCCAGGTGTCTTATGCCTTCTAGGGGCTTTACATAGTAACTTCTATGCAGTGTTAATGTAAGCTTACTTGTGACAATAAAGATTATTATTCTGTACTATAGAGATTCTATGATAGGTTCCCCTCTCCAAACATTACAGGAAAAACTACTTGTGCATGTCAGTGAGAAATCTTGATGGATTAAATGGCCTCCTGCACTGTGGGGATTCTATGATCTTCCAAACGCAAGTACAAAATTTGAGGTGACATTCTGCCCATTACACATGCATACGCAAATCACATTTTCAAAATGTAAGATGGAGATTAAAGCCACATGAAATAATTTTTTTTAAATTTACTGCTCCAGAGCAGAACAGCAGGCCACTTCTAATCGAGATGGCAATAATTATCACATATTTAAAAATTTCATATATCATGTTCTTCAAGTGAAACAGATAATCTAACATACCAGTTGAATAAATTATGTAAGTAAAGTGTTAACCTTTATGTTGTTGTTTAATTTCAGAAACCTTACTGGAATAAGGGAGAGGGGACTCACTGTGGTGTGAATGGTGGCATTCCAGGAGAATGGAACCAGGCATCCCAGTCAACCTTATTCAAAATCTCAGTCTAGTGAAAAGTAAAAACATTAATGCAGTACTGTATATTGATTAATGGCTACCTTCTAATGCAAAAAAATACGCTCATGTAATGTAATGAAAATAGAATAAATTTAAGGTGACAGTTTCATGTTGAGCTCTCTCAATGTGTATCGGCACAGATTACAATTTGGAGCCTGCCTTAGGTACCTTAGTGTGTGCAAGTATCAATTATTCCTGGAATCAGATCCCATGCCCCTCGCATTCTGAAACTGATTCACACTGCTCAATACCTACATATTACCAAACCTGCTCAATATCTATTTGTTACTAAATGTAAAGGACATCATAAACCATTTGTTTTAATGTTCAAATCGGATGTTCTTGTTCCCCAATATTTTCTAGGATGGGGTTTTCAAGCTTCCCTGAACACCATGCCGTTTCAGCTCCATGACAACAGGCCTGAATGACTGTCAGGGAACAATGGAAAAGGCTGCAGCCGAGGATAAGGCAAGTTATGTGGTGACGGTGGAATGGAGGTGTGGGGTGTCAACTGTTGATCAGACTTCAGGAAAGATATCCTGGTTGGGTTATTTGGAGATGGTGGATGAGGAATCCAAGAGAGATCAGAAGAAGTCAGTTTGTTGTTGGAGCAGGTGGGAAATTGAATAGTTGGGGGGGATGTTTACAGGTTATTTTGTTTGGCCTGGAAGAAACACTAATTCCCCCTGATCCACAAGCTGTGCGGTAAAAGCACATTCCTGATGGATCCAGTCCTTCTCAATTCCTTTTTACTTGTTGGATTTTCCCACGGCCGAAATCCAACCAACACATGTTAAAGATAGAAACTGCATAAAAATGGAAGCACCCGGCCAGCTTAAATACATTATTGATAGTGAGGTGGATAGTCTAAGGCAACAGACTTTGGTTTGATTTATTATTGTCAGGTGTATTAGTATACAGTGAAAAGTATTGCTTCTTGCATGATGTGCAAACAATGCATACCATACATAGGGAAGGCAGGAGAGACTGAACAAGAGTAAAAGATAGATTTAGAGGGTATGCTGGGCACAGCTTGCAAGAAGTCGCCTCGCTCCGGTGCCATTTTTCTTTGAGACTGATATTGATCAGCTGCTAAATTGGGCAGAGCAATGGCAGATGGAATTTAATCCTGATAAGTGCAATGTGATGCATTTTGGAAGGTGGAACAAGGCTTGGATATACACAATGAATGGTAGGTCCCTAGGGAGCATTGAGGAACAAAGGGACCTTGGTGGACAAGTCCATGATGCCTGGTAGATAGGGTGGTGAAGGAGGCATACGGAATGCCTGCCTTCATTAGCCGTAATGTGGAGATGCCAGCATTGGACTGGGGTGGGCACACTAAGAAGTCTTACAACACCAGGTTAAAGTCCAACAGGTTTGTTTCGAATCACTGGCTTTTGGAGCACTGCTCCTTCCTCAGGTGAATGCATCCGAGGAAGGAGCAGTGCTCATACTTTCGACTATTCATACTTTAACGAATTGGGGCCGGAACAAACATTGTCATTTTTATTTTCAAAAGAGCAAGAGAACATACATAGCAACAGTTATGGTCAGTCTCGCTCAATTTAGTCAGTATAAGGCTTATTCACATAGTAATGCCAAACTGGACAATCTACCCTTCTTTGTGCAACAGCCTCCTACATTCTAACCTCAAGTCTAACAAAAGGTACACTCCAGCAGCTTTCTCTTAACCCAATTATCATGTTTCTGTCTCTTATTTCCATGTCCAGAATCAGAGGGAAGAACCCGTGTCTGGCATGACGTAGCAAGTACACAGGACCTGGAATCTCAAAAAATAATAAAAGACGTCTACTGATTACCTGGACAAGCTAACAAATTGCTCCCTGATTTTGTTCTTTGGGTAAACTTAAACGCCAAGTCATGAACGTTTTAGCTACCTTTTGTCTTTCAAATTTAACATGGAGCCGGGAGCAGTATCATAGGATACTTGGAATACTCCTTCTTGGACACACTCATCTCCATCAAGGACAGTCACCTCAGCCCTTCACTTTACCGCAAGCCCACGGATAACCTCACTATGGCTCCACTTCTCCAGCTTCCAACCTAAACACGTTAAAAGAAGCCATCCCCTATGGACAAGCCCTCCGTATACACAGGGTCTATCACCTCTATCACCCTCCCAGGCAGTGCATTCCAGACCATCACCACCCGCTGGGTAATCCCCCCTAAACCTCCTACCCCTCACTTTGAACTTCTGTCCCCTCGCAACTAACCCTTCAACTCAGGGGAACAGCTGCCCCATATCCATCCTGTCCAGGCCCCTCATAATCTTGTCCACCTCGATCAGGTCACCCCTCAGTCTTCTCTGCTCCAAAGAAAACAACCCAAGCCTATACAACCTCTCTTTATAACTTAAATATTCCATCCCAGGCAACATTCTGGTGAATCTTCTCTGTACCCTCTCCAGTATAATTTCACCCTCCCTATAATATGGCGACCAGAATTGCATACAGTATTTCAGCTGTGGCCTCACCAAAGTTCTATAGAACTCCATCATGACCTCCCTGCTTTTGGAATCTATGCCCCAATTGATAAAAGTGAGTGCGCCAAATGCCTTTCTCACCACCCTATTAATCTGTCTTCTGCCTTCAGAGATCTCTGGATGAACACGCCAAGGGCCGTTTGTTCTTCGGAGCTTCCCAGTGTCAGACCTTTCATAGTATACTTCCTTGTCAAATTATCCTTCCCAAAGTGTATCACCTCACACTTTTCAGGGTTAAATTCCATCTGCCACTTACCCGCCCATTTGCCCATCCCGTCTATATCTTCCTAATACTCAAGACACTCAACCTTGCTGTTAACCACCCGGCCAATCTTTGTGTCATCCACAAACGTACTGATTCTATCCCCCACATAGTAATCTATGTAATTTATATTAATGACGAACAATAGGGGGCCCAGCACGGATCCCTGTGGTACTCCACTGGTCACTGGCTTCCAGACATTAAAGCAGCCGTCTATCATCACCCTCTGTCTGCTACCGCTTAGCCAATTATGAACCCACCTTATCAAATCACCCTGTATCCCATATGCATTTGCCTTTTTAATAACTCTCCCATGTGGGATTTTGTCAAAGGCATTGCTGAAATCCATGTAAACTACATCAACTGTACTACCCTCATCTACACACTTGGGTTACACGCTCCAAAAATTCAATCACATTTGTTAGGCACGACCTCCCCTGACAAAGCCGAAGTAAACCTTAAAAATGTAACATTTTGGTGATGGACTGCAACTTTCCCATTAAGGACTGCTAGTTAGGTCACATGGAGACCTGGTTTTATTTGCCATCTTTTTTGTTGCCTTTGTCAATGTAGCAGATGGTGCCCTTCCAACTCAATGTCCTGTCAGGTTGGAGGCTTTGTTGCACCAATGGTTTTCTAGGACCCATTCTCAAAGAACGTTAATAGCAAATTTATTAACGTCTAGAATTCTTAAGGAAATAGGTTTTGGCGAGCGTGGAAGGCTCACCAAGTTAGGTGGTACATGAAAGAATGGGCGGCACGGTGGCAAAGTGGTTAGCACTGTTGCCTCGGAGCACCAGGGACCCAGATTTGATCCTGGCCTTGGGTAACTGTGTGGAGTTTGCACTTTCTCTCCGTGTCTGTATGGGTAGCCTCTGGGTGCTCCCGTTTCTGCCCAGTCCAAAGACATGCAGGTTAGGTGGATTGGTTATGATAAAATTGCCCCTTAGTGTCCAGGGATGTTCAGGCTAAATAGGGTTGCAGTGATAGGGTGGGGAGTGGGTCTAAACATGCTGCTCTTTCGGAGGATCGGTGCACACTCGATGGGCCGAATGGTCTCCTTCCGCACTGTAGGGATTCTATGATTCTATAGCGATGCTGCATTTAACTTGGTCAGGGCGTAATAACATAACCAGTGTTATAGAAACTAAATGAAACTTGGACAACTTCTTGCAGTGTTATGATGTGGCTGCTAGGCATGGTGGCTCACCCATTTCATGTTGCGAGGTTACACTGTTCAGCCTGCGAGTGGAAAGTGGGGAGATGTGGATTCCAAATGCTCCCTCCGAGGCACCATTATTACAGAGTTCATTTAAAAAAAAATGTTATACCTGTACATATGTGCAAAGCTAAGAGTGAAAAGTGCAAAACAAAAACGCTGATAACTTTCAGATTTCTATATTTTTGGGATTACTGACATTTAAAGTAATGCAGAGAAATTCCTAACTAAAATGACAATAAAAAAAAAAAACTTAATTCCACATATTCATCTAAAGGAACTAACCTTATCACTAAAATACGAATACAGGCAATTCTTCCAGTCTTCCGTGGTTACACTGCTGTAGGCAAATATCTGAATATATGCCTTGACAAATCCCATGAAGATATCTAGCAACAAGTGCAAAAAAATAGGTTTCTTCAATTTGACTAATCTAAAGGAATGCAAATCATAATGTCCATTTACAAAGCCAAATTTTAATTTCCAACATGCAGAATTCACCTGGTCCTCCAAGTAGCTCCTCCAGATGGTAAAGTAAAGCAAATCCCTTTTCATATGGAACTGATGAGAATGCATCATCAGGGTCAGTGTCACAGAGTCTGGGGACCAGACTGGTCAAAGGATTAGTCGCACCAAATGTCTCAATCTAACAGAAAGCATGAATTTCAATTACCTATCAATTTCTGAAAAGATAGCACCTACTAACAAAATTATATTAACCTATTTATAATTCAAAGTTTATGCTTCATCCTGGTCCATGGAAATCAAATTAGAATTAGTACAAAAGCAATGGAGTGTGGATGCTGGAGATCTGAAATAAAACCAGGAGAACACAGAGTCAAATCAGGCGGCATCTGTGGAGAGAAACAAAATTAAAATGAGTTCCTTTATTTAAAAATCAACTTTTGAGGTCAGGTGCTAATATAAAGGTTATATATACACACACACACATATTTCCTCTGCAGGCATAGTAATTATGCAGGCTTGAGCGAAATGCACAGTGATTCTGCTGTTGGAAAATGGAGATGAAAATATTTGAAGTAGAACTCAATGCTAATGAATAATATCACCACATTCCATCCAAACAGCACTCAAAACAATAGTTCCCATTCATCACTCCCGTTAGGTACACTAAACACGTTCCCAATGAAACAATTGATACAGTCCAGGCTTCCGCTGAAAATTTTGCCGTGCGCTAATAGCAAAGGGATGGTTTTTATTAGCAAGTAGAGTCTACAAACTAAAATGATGTCCTTCCATGTTCTGTGAATGGGATAGTTTGCGCAGAACCTCTAATTGCAGCATTGCTGGAGACCATTAAACTCTCCTGTTATTTTTGAATGTCCTAGATATAGAAATTACAAAACTAAAACTAGGTTATATATTTATGCTTGGTGCCAATCATAAATACATGGGTTTGATGCATAGAAGTTGTGAAACAAGAAAAAAGGATATTTTACTTGAAAACAAAAGATGAAAGGTGTCTATTGGATTCCTGAGGACCTATTAATTTTGTGGCAATGTACAAATTCATTAGCATGAGGAACAAAGTCTTCATATCCTGGCTAATATACAAATCATACAGCTGGCCTTTAATTGGTATTTTAGGAAGGTAGCTTTATAACTTGCTTTTCAGGGAAGTACAAGTAGGCTTTTATTTTCAAAGCAAGAAAAATTACCAGTAGATGCGGTTTGGAAGATAATTAAAAGGATTTTAAAATAGTGAATTACAAGTTACAGTGCCTCGACACATGGGAGTTACTGCATAACTTAGGCCACTGGAACCCACTTAATTAGAAGATCAGCGACTTGCTGTTTAAAAGAAAAATAGGGAAACAAATCTGTCCGTTAGATGTATTCAGTTATAAATGTACATATAACTACAAACAGCAATAGAAAGTGGGAATTATTAAATAATGCTGTCAACTCAAGAAAAGGAATAGACTCATCACTGTTCAAAATTAATAAATCCAAGAATTCCACACAAACCTTGTGAAGTTCACAAAGGCAACAGCACCATCCACTGGAATAAAGATGCTGCACGAATAAACTAAAGACAGACAGCTTTTCAAAGCTATCACTCACATTTTGAAAGCCTCCTTTGATCATTAATATGTATTCATTAGTCTTTTGCGTATCTCCCACCATTGCCATAGGATGTCTAGGCCTGAAGCTCTGGAATTTCCTCCCTAACCCATCTCTCCCCCTTTTAAGATATTCCTTCAAACACAATTCTCTAGCAAAGCTTTTGGTCACCTGTCCCAAGGTCTTTCTTTGGCTTGGTGTCAATTTTATTTGACTATACTCCTGTGGAGCACCATGTCATTTTACTACATTAGATGCACTACATAAATGCGAATTGTTGTGGTCACGTCATGGGGAATGCTCGATTCCACCCTCATCAGCTGCTGTCAATGTCAGGCCAATTCCTTGTCCAGTCTCCCTGCAACTTGGCCTGAGCCTCTGCCGTGGCTCTCACTGCCATTCACAAAACAGAAAATTTAGTGCTATAATCACAAAGCATTGTACAAAATGGTAGTCACAGACTGGCAGAAAGAGGGAGCTAACTGAGGTCAGCCTTCATCTCACACATCAACTTATTCCAATGCCTGCAAAGGGGTGTAACATTGCACGGAGCAACTAAATGGTCTAATTATTTATTTTTAAAGTAAAAGATACTAATTTGAAGCAGCATTAACTGTAATATGCACAGCATCTTGTAATTCTCAAAAGGATCATAATTAATTAACTCACCGCTTCGAGAAGATCCTTCCAGCCTCCTATAGCTGCAAATTGCCTGTGTTTCTCATCAAACATGGAACGGCCTATCATACGCTCCAAATACACTGTGTGGCCCTCATTTAACCTAGTGTTATTAAAGAAATACAACAACATTTACTCCCAGTGTTATCAACAGCTCCACAAACTGTCCATTTTTAAGGCAGTGTATGGGATCAACAGATTATTTTATGAATGGAAGAGACACTCTACATGCCATGCCTGACTGGATGAGCAGCCAGACATACATTCTCAGCACAAGGGAGCGCACAACTGAAGCAATGAGTTTTTTGTAGCACTGAAAAATTATTGAATTAGAAACCAACTTAAAACTGGCACAATGAAGTTCTGTATAAAAACATACAGCATAATTATGCCCAAAAAATAGTTACAGATGATCTTCCCCTTCATAGAAACCACCTTCTCAAAAGTCAAGTCACCACTTGAGGTAAACAAAAATGGGTACAGTTCAGCAAGTATGCTGGTGGGCCAGTCAAAGAGCAGTAGCTGTCAGGCAATTCCAAATAAAAAGGTGGCCACCCAGCCCATTGATCCAGAAAAACCTTCCTTACCATCATTGCAGCATGCAAATGTGTCTTCAATTGTTTGGATGTGGCAAGAACTCACTACTATTTTGAGTGCGTCATGGGACAATGATCAGATACCATAAGAGGAGTAGGCCATTTAGCTCCCATTCAGTGAGATCATGACTGATCTGTGACCTGAACATCATGTAGCTTACACCCCTTAACATTTTTGGTTAATAAAAGTTTTCAATCTCAGATTTTAAATGAACTGACCAAGCATCAATTGCTGTTTGCAGAATAGAGTTCAAAACTTCTACCACACTCAGTGTAGTATAGTTCCTTATTTCACTCCCGAAATATCTGGCTGCAATTTTTACTTTGGCTATCTTAGATTTCCCCAACCAGGAAGTGGTTTCTCACTATCTACTCTAAATGTTCCCCGGAATATCCTGAAAACCTAATTCAATTTTACCTCTTAACATTCAAATTCCATTTTTTAGTCTACATTATTTAAACAACACAGCTTAGGAGAAAGCCTGCTTGATTGGCACCCCAATACCTTCACAGGTGCAGTGGTTGCAACGTGCATCACATACAAAATACACCCCAGCAACTCACCAAGGATTCTTTGATAGAATCTTCCAAACCCATTATGTCTACGATCAAGAAGTGATGTGGAGATGCCGGCACTGGACTGGGCTTGCAAAATCCTACCAACTCTACTGCCTTGAGACAATTCACACCTCTTTAACCTGGGGTTACCCCTATCTCTGGATCTGTATAGATTTAATTACCTGCAAATGCTTGCATTCTAAGCATTATCTGGCATCTGAATTTATCTATATATATGTTTCTGGAACGTACCTATTCATTCACCCGAGGATGGAGCAGTGCTCCGAAAGCTAGTGTTTGAAACAAAGCTGTTGGACTCTAACCTACTGCAATCAAGGACAAGGGCAGTAGACACATGGGAACACCACCATGTGGAAGATTCTCTCAAGCCACTCACCACACTGACTTGAAGCTATATCACGGTTCCTTCACGATCACTGGGTCAAAATCCTGGAACTCGCTCCCTAATAGCACCATGGGTGTACCTACACCACACAAGGCTGCAGTCGTTTGAAGATGGCAGCTCACCACCACCTTGGAATCATAGAATCCCTACAGTGCCGGAGGCTATTCGCCCAGCAAGTCTGCACTGACCCTTTTGAAAGAGCACCCTACCTAGGCCCACTCCCCCGTAAACCCGTAACCCCTCCTAACCTTTGAGCACTAAGGGACAATTTACCATGGCCAATTCACCTAACCTGCACATCTTTGGACGAAACCGGAGCACCCGGAGGGAACCCACGCAGACACGGGGAAAAAGTACAAACTCCACACAGTCAAAGGCCGGAATTGAACCTGGGTCCCTGGCGCTGTGAAGCAACAGTGCTATCCGCTGTGCCACGCCTTCTCAAGGATAATTCGGCAATAAATGCTCGCATCGTCAATGAGGTGCATCCCATGAGACGTTTTGTTAAAATTTTATCTACTTTTTAGTTCTATGTAGGTTTTTTCCAAAAACACTAACTTGCACAAATATAAACATTGGAAAAATCTTAAATACATATTGCCCCAAGTTTAACAAGCTACACGTATTGGAGGCAAAAAGCATCACTTCTTTCCCTAATCCCCAACTTTACACAATTTCAGTTGACCAAACCGCCAGTAGTTTGGAAAAATGCCATAGTTAACCAGGGTACAAGTAACTACAGATCTACATTGTACAATTGAAATGATGAGTAAACTTGAGCATTATTTCCATGCTGGTAACTCACTTAACAGCAGCGACTACTTTAGAAAGGAAACGTCTGCCATAAGACATAGGAGCAGAATTAGGCCACTCGGCCCATCGAGTCTGCTCCGCCATTCAATCATGGCTGATGTTTGTCTCATCCCCATTCTCCTGCCTTTTCCCATAACCCCTGACCCCCTTATTAATCAAGAACCTATCTATCTCTGTCTTAAAGACACTCCGTGATTTGGCCTCCACAGCCTTCTGCGTCAAAGAGTTCCACAGATTCACCACCCTCTGGCTGAAGAAATTCCTCTTCATCTCAGTTTTAAAGGATCATCCCTTTAGTCTGATATTGTCCCCTCTGGTTCGAGTTTTTCCTACAAGTGGAAAGATCCTCTCCACATCTACTCTATCCAGGCCTCGCAGTATCCTGTAAGTTTCAATAAGATCCCCCACTCATCAATGAGGACAGACCCAGGGTCCTCAACCGTTCCTCATACGACAAGCTCTTCATTCCAGGGATCATTCTTGTGCACCTCCTCTGGACCCTTTCCAAGGCCAGCACATCCTTCCTTAGATACGGGGCCCAAAATTGAAAATGAACTGAAAATAGTTTATTGTCACAAGTAGGCTTCAATGAAGTTACTGTAATTGCTCACAACACTCCAAATGGGGTCTGACCAGAGCCTCATGCAGCCTCAGAAGTACATCCCTGGTCTTGTGCTCTAGCCCTCTCGACATGAATACCAACATTGCATTTGCCTTCCTAACTACCGATTGAACATGCACGTTAACCTGCCTGATTAACTGTTGACTTTGAGGGAGTATCAAATCAATTAGACTGCGGGAAGTCCTATAATGTGAGGTACCTATATTGAAAAGTGGGAAGAAGAACTAGGGGCAGACATCTGAATCGAAGCACTGCACATGGCAAACTTCACCTCCACATGCACAGGCTGAGCCTAACGCAGCTAAAGGTGGTGCATAGGGCACACCTAACCAGAACATAAATGAGCAGGTTTTTTCCAGAGGTGGAGGACAAATGCAAATGGTGCCAGGGAGGTCTGGCAACCACACCCACATGTTCTGGGAATGCCCCAGACTTGTCAGGTACTGGATGTCCTTCTTTGATCTCACGTCCAACGTTGTGGGAGTGAGGTAGTGGCAGTCTTCGGAGTCATAGATCATAGAATTTACAGTGCAGGAGGCCATTCCGCCCATCGAGTCTGCACCGGCCCCTGGAACGAGTACCCTGCCCAAGTCCACAACTCCACCCGATCTCCATAACCCAGTAACCCCACCCAACACTAAGGGCAATTTTGGACACTAAGGGCAATTTAGCATGGACAATCCACCTAACTTGCCCATCTTTGGACTATGGGAGGAAACCGGAGCACCCAGAGGAAACCCATGCACACACAGGGAGAACGTGCAGATTCCGCACAGACAGTGACCAAGCCGGGAATCGAACCTGGGACCCTGGAGCTGTGAAGCAATTGTGCTAACCACCGTGCTACCTCTCTTAGAGCAGCCAGAGCTTTATATGGGGAGCGGAGCTGACACCCAAGCCTTTGCCTCCCGGAGACGCCTGCTCGGCTGCACCAGCCAATGCTGCAGACTGGCTGTCCGACCTGGCAGAATTTCCGGTTGGAGAATTTGCCATCTGTGGGATGGAAGCAGGCTTTCACAGGAAGTGGAAGCCGTTCATCAACTTGTTTCAAGACTTGTTCGTGGCTAGCAACCAAGTGGGGTGCGAAGAAAGACGGTGGGAGACACAGACAAGTCACAGATCAAGGAAAAGAAACAAAGAGAGGGGACAAATGCACCCAACAGGATCACAGGGAACAAGCGGAAGGGAAGAAAACCACAAGAGACCGGTTTGCCGGCAAACGAATGCCTGAATCACAATGGATCCAAACTATTGTAAATACGTGTTTTGGCAATGTAAAGTTAGCAAGCAACGTGTTTGCGTTAAGAGGGGAGGAAGTTGTTGGTATAGTTGTCTTTTGGAAGTTTTTCTTTTGTTGATACATGGGCTAGTTGGTTTTGCTTTGGAAATTCTTGATGCAAAATATTAAAGTATTTTTAAAAATAGAGTTTTAGATCATTTATATTTCTACATGAATGTGTGTGCGCGCGTGCGTGTGTGTATATGTATGAATGTGTTGGGCACAGTTTAAGTTTAAGATCAATTTATATTTCTGTGGTTGTGTTAAGGAAACTTGTTTCACTTTAAACGTTGCCTGTGGATCCTCGTTGTTCATATACATGCATCTTTGAAGGGAAGCTAAAGCAAACATAGAGTTAAAAAAAGTGTTGACAAGAGGCCACAGGGAAACAGAAAGCAGTTTCAATTTCAGTTGGTGATTATACTTGAAGGTTAAGGGAGTCTCTGTCCAGGTGGACATACCAGCGGATTGCTGAGGAAAATAAGTCCGTGTGCATATAGAGTGGGGGTAGTTAGGAAGGGGCATCGTGTAGCCAGTTACATTTTTTCTCCATTTAATTATAATACTGTACATAATAGAAGGTAACTTATGTTAGTTACAAACTTGGTGACTGCAGTTTATTGGGTTCAACCAAGGACCTCAGGTATTTTAAATAAAATCTAATTTCACCTGTCTTGCGACTCCGGGTCAAGCGGGGCTAGAATCGACCCCATACTAGTCTAGGGTGTCGTAACAAAAAGAACAGGAATCCGGAAAAGGTCATGCGAAGTGAGATCAAGATTGGAGAGTAGAAGGTTCAAGTTAATAGAGAGTTACAAATGGAACAGCTGACCATGGAATGTGGACTTGCAAGAAGCCAGAGGTCCCAGGAGACCCAGGTTGCCTGTGAAGCAGTGATATTCTGTTGGCATAGCTGGGTTTGAGAGAGATTGCGAGGAAGGCAAAGCTTAAAATGCATATGGCGCTCCAGGACAGAGAAACATCAGAAGGAGAGGTTGATACCCTGGAGATGGATTCTTGGTGAAGACATCAAGAGAAAGCATAGTTTGGGAGAATACTCCAAGGCATATTCTTCAAGAGCAGAGATTGGAAACCCTCCTGTGAAAGATACGGGTTCTAGTGAGACCAGTTGGCTTATACGACATCTTGGGAGGAGGAGGAGGGGGGGCGCGCATAGAAGTTGTTTTGTTGGCATTGAAACCAAGTGGCCATAGTGTGATGTGTCTAACCACAGTTCCCCGATTTGTTTACGTGGACTACATGCTTACTGTGAACATTAGAGTACAAGTTGGATTTTTGTAACTGGCGTTATTTTTACAATTCTGTATATATCTTTAAAAGTATAGCTAGGGTGAAGGAGTAGTGTATTATAGTTAATCTTTTCTTACTTAATAAATGTCTTATTCTTTTGTTAAAAGTACATCTGCAGCCTCTGACACTTTCCAGTAGCCACCCTCCACGTTTCTATGCAGAAAATAAAAGCTAGGATCTATAAAGCCAGGTTCTACCATGGGATCTAACTTGGCCAGTCATAACATCAGCTGGGATCACAAGACATTGCCTTGAAGAATAAACCAGCAAATGGCCATCACTTATTATGTTTAGCAGAAATGGAGCAGTGAAATTAATTTTTTCCTTTATGTGGAGTTGAGATATCTGCCTGAGGATTCTCGGTCGATCGTAAGCCTACATTTAGTAGTCAATGCATACATTGAAATTCTATCTACTTGATTCTTACAGTTCCACATGCTATTAGACTAGCCTTATCAGCAACCTTGTAAATAGGGCCGAGCTATTTATTCATCATGCAAGCTTGATGCTGAAATAGTGCAGGACAATGGCTACCCTGATCAGATCATTTCACACTGTATATCGCACAAACTCATGAATGGGCCTACGGTCATCACTTTTGGCTCTGTAAAGTGCCCAGTCTACCTCAAATTACCCTGGAAGGGCAAGGTATCTCAACAATTTGAGCAACAGGTGAACCTGGTTGTTTCACATTGCTACTAATAAGCACGGTAGCACAAGTGGATAGCACTGTGGATTCACAGCGCCAGGGTTCCAGGTTCAATTCCCCGCTGGGTCACTGTGCGGAGTCTGCACGTTCCCCCAGTGTCTGCGTGGGTTTCCTCTGGGTGCTCCGGTTTCCTCCCACAGTCCAAAGACGTGCAGGTTAGGTGGATTGGCCATGCTAAATTGCCCTCAGTGACCAAAAAGGGTAGGAGGGGTTATTGGGTTCCGGGGATAGGGTGGAAGTGAGGGCTTAAGTGGATCGGTGCAGACTCGATGGGCCGAATGGCCTCTTTCTGCACTGTTCTATGTTCTAATGCTAGTATTCACCACTAACAGGATGCTGATGTTAAGCAGAAATTACCTTCTGCCTGTCACATAAAGAATAATATGGTGTATGAATTTCATTGCAAGTGTGATGCCAAGAATGTAGGTCGTATATAAGACAGGCAGATCACATCAAACAGCATGTCCCTTCTACTGTTCACAAATGGGCAGGATACAGACTGTACCTAACAAGCCTGTGCTTGCAAAACTTAAGTGCCCAACATTCGATAAGTTTCCGCAATTTGACAAAATTTGAAAAACAATCCTCAGTGCTCTAAAACATACACCAACAACCAATTGAAGGTAGTCGGGATTACAGTATGGCCCAGTGTGTGTGTGTACTGAGAGCTCCATAAATTAATATACAAGGCTTTGCAAACAGAAAGAAAACATACACACACTGCGCCTGTTTCAGCTAATAAGTGATAGCCATTTGCTGGTGCATTCCTCAGGGCAAAACCTGGACCGTAATCAAGCTGTCCATTTGAAATTTTGAACAATGCTTGGCAGTTAACTGTCAGTCACCTCAACTGGTGTATTCCTCACGGCAACATCTCTACCAGAGTCCAATTGCCAACCAATCAGCGCTCTCTTCTCAGACAGAATAAAGTTGTTGTTTCCCGACATTGATATTCTTGCAATTGTCCTGATGAGCACAAGGCCAAATGTTTTGGCAAAATTACTTTTCTCAGCAACACATTTTATACTACCAAACTATTTGAACACTGAATTGTGCTATCTTTTTCTTTCCTCAATACTGTACTTTATATTCATCTGCAATTATTCCATTCACATACGTACCTTATCCAATCACTTTCCTTATTTCTGAACTACCTCCTTAGACTGCATTACCATTGCTACTTTGGTGATATTTTTAACAATTAATTTGCATTCATTTCTAAATTGAAGCCATTAATAGAATGTTCCCTTGTCGGCAGTCAAGGCAAAGGCGGCAGAGTCTGATCTAGAATGAAAAGACCCAAATTTCATTCTTTTGGTTTCAATAAAACAGACACCTGGCAGGCAATTTGCCATATTTGGCGATTGTTCCCTCCATTCTTAGTTGGTAAACTTTGAAAATTTGCAAATTGCGTCATTTCTGTTGACATTTAACTTTCAAATGAATAAGAACCAAGCTCAAACAAGAGAGAAGTATAGCTACTGAAATTCCAGTCATTATTCATGTACATACCAGAAATGCTCCCAGGTTTTGTTGGTGACCAGATTTCCTGTCCAACTGTGGGAAATCTCGTGTGCGATTACCTACAAATGCAAATGTTTTCCTGTTCAATCACTTCAATTGTTGAAATGTAATCACTAATGTTTGTGCATTAGAACAAAAACAGCTGTACCAGCAGAACTGGGGGGAGGGGGTGGGGTCTTCATTCGGAAAAAATGAAAATCACTTATTGTCACAAGTAGGCTTCAAATGAAGTTACTGTGAAAAGCCCCTAGTCGCCACATTCCAGCGCCTGTTCGGGAAGGCTGGTACGGGAATTGAACCGCGCTGCTGGCCTGCTTGGTCTACTTTCAAAGCCAGCGATTTAGCCGTGTGCTAAACCAGCCCCTATTCATGGCACTTTGAACAAACTGCAATCAATGGCAGTTGGACACAAATTACTGCCTACATTTTACTTCCTCCACACCCCTCATTTCTCAAAAAAAAGAAACATCACTGAGGTGCAATTGATAAAACAACAAAAAACATCTCAACAGGACTAATCAGAAAATAGCAAGCAAAGACCATTACATCATCTTCAAAGGTATATAGCAACCAAGCAAAGCAATTGAACGAGAAAAATGTATTACAAGGTAGCTCCTTGGATGTCAGTGATGAACACTAGCAATCAGGAAGTAAAGTTAAATCAAGTCAAAGTGAAATCAGGTAATAAAGTAAACAAAGAACAAAGAAAAGTACAGCATAGGAACAGGTCCTTCGGCCCCCAAAGCCTGCGCCGACCATGCTGCCCGTCTAAACTAAAATCTTCTACACTTCCAGGCTCAGTATCCCTTTATTCCCATCTTATTCATGTATTTATCAAGATGCCCCTCAAATATCACTACCGTCCCTGCTTTCACCACCTCCTCCGGCAGCGAGTTCCAGGCATCTACTACCCTCTGTGTAAAAAAAAAACTTGCCTCGTACACCTCCTCTAAACCTTGCCTCTCGCACGTTAAACCTACGCCCCCGAGTAATTGACCCCTCTACCCTGGGAAAAAGTCTCTGGCTATCCAATCTGTCTATGCCCCTCATAATTTTGTAGACCTCTATTGGGTCGCCCCTCAAACTCCTTCGTGCCAGTGAAAACAAACCAAGTTTATTCAACCTCTCCTCATAGCTAATGCCCTCCATACCAGGCAACATCCTGGTAAATCTCTTCTGCACCCTCTCTAAAGCCTCCACATTTTTCTGGTAGTGTGGCAACCAGAATTGAACACTATACTCCAAGTGTGGCCTAACTAAGATTCTATACAGCTGCAACATGACTTGACAAATTTTATACCCAATGAAGGCAAGCATGCCGTATGCCTTCTTGACTCCTTCTCCACCTATGTTGCCCCTTTCAGTGATCTGTGGACCTGTACACCAAGATCTCTCTGGCTGTCAACTTTTGATGGTTCTACCATTCACTATATATTCCCTACCTGTATTAGGCCTTCCAAAATGCATTAACTCACATTTTTGCAGATTAAACTCCATCTGTCATTTCGCGGCCCAAATCTCCAAACGATCTAAATCCTGCTGTATCCTCCGACAATCCTCATCGCTATCCGCAATTCCACCAACCTTTGTGTCGTCTGCAAACTTACTAATCAGACCAGTTACATTTTCCTCCAAATCATTGATCTATACTACGAACAGCAATGTCCCAGCACTGATCCCTGCGGAACACCACTAGTCACAGCCCTCCAATCAGAAAAGCACCCTTCCATTGCTACTCTCTGCCTTCTATGACCTAGCCAGTTCTGTATCCACCTTGCCAGCTCACCTCTGATCCTGTGTGACTTCACCTTTTGTACCAGTCATGAGGGACCTTGTAAAAGGCCTTACCAAAGTCCATATAGACAATATCCACTGCCCTACCTCCAATCATCTTTGTGACCTCCTCGAAAACTCAAGTTAGTGAGACACAACCTCCCCTTTACAAAACCGTGCTGCCTCTTGCTAATATCCAAATGGGAGTAGATCATGTCTCGAAGAATTCTCTCCAGTAATTTCCCTACCACTGACGTAAGGCTCACCGGCCTGTCGTTCCCTGGATTATCCTTGCTACCATTCTTAAACAAAGAAACAACACTGGCTATTCTCCAGTCCTCCGGGACATCACCTGAAGGCAGTGTGGATCCAAAGATTTCTGTCAAGGCCTCAGCAATTTCCTCTCTTGCCTCCTTCAGTATTCTTGGGTAGATTCATAAGGCCCTGGAAACTAATCCACCGTAATATTTTTCAAGACGCCCAACACCTCGTCTTTGTGGATCTCAATGTGACCCAGGCTATCTACACACCCTTCTCCAGACTCAACATCCACCAATTCCTTCTCTTTGGTGAATACTCTTGCAAAGTATTAATTTAGCACCTCGCCCATTTCCTCTGGGTCCACACAGATTCCCTCCCCTGTCCTTCAGTGGGCCAACCCATGGCAACGGAATTAAATATTTTCATGGTACAGGTGGAGCCAGACTCCATACTGGAGGTGGATCAGCAGTATTCCTCGACCCCAATCATGGAATTGCTGGCGGAGAGAAAAAAGCTATGGACTTTGACTTGCTCTCCACTGGGAAAGCAGTGCACCAGCTTCACCAAACACAGCGACCCTCAATGAACATGGAGGCAAAGCCAACACCTGCTGGTTCACCAGCTGAGAAAGCAGGCAACCACAAGGGAAACAGCCCAGGTGAGGGACAATGATAGGCTATTTGCCATGCCAGAAAGGATCATTGAAGCCTTCGCATCCTTCTACCGAGGGCTGTACACCTCCAAGCTCACCAAGGGGGTCTCAGGGATGAAGCAGTTCCTTGACGGACTGTGCATGCTGGTCATGGGGGAAGATGAGACGGGGTCTGGAAGCACCATTAGAATTGGGGCAAATCATGTAGAGTATCAACTCCATGCAGACGGGAAGGCGGAGGGCCAGGTGGATTCCCAACAGACTTCTCGATAAAAATTTTGCTAGAACTGGCCCCACACCTGCAGATGTTCGCCGACTGACTGGGAAGGGGAGCCCTGTCACCAACACTGGCACAAACTTCAATATCACGGATATCCAAAAAGAACAAAGATCCAACTGAGAACGGGTCCTACATCTCGCTACTCAACGTAGACGCAAAGATCCTGGCGAGGTGCTGAAGAGCTGCGTGCCAGAAATGGTCACGGAGGACCAGACGTGCTTCGTCAAGGGCAGGCAGCTAACATCGAACATTAGGCACCTGCTCAACGTGATAATGAGCCCATCTGGGGAGAGAACACCAGAAGTGATCATCTCCCTGGACGCAGAAAAGGCCTTTGACGGAGTTGAATGGAAGCACCTCAGAGGTACTGGAACAGCTTGGGTTCTGACCAGTTTTCACCTGTTGAAGCTACTGTACAGCGCTCCCATGGCGAGCGTCCGGACCAACACCATCAGCTCCAAATATGTCTGGATGCACAGGGACACAAGACAGTGATGCCCACTATCCCTACTGTTCAAGCCACTGGCGAAGGGTGGGTGTGTGCCTCTGGTGGTAGCGGGTGGGGTAAACATGGAGAAACCAGAGGGATTGGGAAGGTGGTCCTACAAAGGAAAAGAAACGTGGGAGTTCTGGCCCTCCTGAACCTCCAGTTCTACATCTGGGCGGCCACTGTGGAAAGAGTGAGGGGATGGGTCAAGGAACTTGGGAGCAGAGTGGGTGAGGATGGAGGAGTTCCTGCATAGGGAAGCCCCTCCGAGCCCTAGCCGCAGCCACTCTCCCAACCCCTCGCCAGCCAAATGCCAGAGGAGCCCAGTGGTAGCAGCCACGCTCCGGACATGGTACCAAAAGAGGCACCGCTAATCGAATTGACCACAATGGCCCCTATCTGCAACAACCATAGGTTCACTCACGCAATAATGGACGCCACCTTCAAAAGGTGGAGACAGGACGAGGGACATTGATGGTTAGGGACATATACACGACAATAGAGAAGCAGCCCTGGGGGAACTCAGAGGTTCTACTTACCAGGAGGAAACGACCAAAGGTACAGTCAGGTCAAAAGCTTCCTTCGGTAGGAAACAGCGACATACTCCCAGATACTAGGACACTTGTTAGCAGGAGAACTACTGGACACAGGCTACCTAGGGAAGGGAAACTGCACTGACCTGTACGGGCGACTGTTCATAGAATCTCTACAGGGCAGAGGAAGCCCATTCGATCTATCAAGTCTGCACCAACCTTCTGAAAGAGCACCCTATCTAGTCCCAATCCTACTGAGGGGCAATTTAACATAGACAATCCACCTAACCGTTGGACTGTGGGAGGAAACCGGAGCAGCCGGAGGAAACCCATGCCGACACAGGACGAATGTGCAAACTCCACACGGCTAATCACCTGAGGACGGAATCAACCCTGGCACTCAGTGCAAGCCACTGTGCCATCATGCTATTTAAGGCGGAGGTACGCTTCCCACTGGATGAGACAAGGAAAATATGAGCGCAGAAACTTGGCATAGAGATAGGGGGAGGAAGCACCCTCAGGCAAACTTCACCTCCCACATGTGCAGGAGGGCCTGGCCAACCACACCCACATGTTCCAGGCTTGCCCCAGACTTGTCAGGTACTAGACAACCTTCTTTGAGGCAATGTCCAGGGTTGTGGGAGTGAGGGTGGAGCCATGCCCAAAAGTGCCAGTCTTCAGGGTTTCAGATCATGCACAACTCTTCTTCATGGGAAGGGGGGCAGTCTATTATTGCGATTTTGTGTTCTCCCCCCCCCCCCCCAATTCTACCCAAATCTCTCCTCACAGGAAAATCCCCCTTTTCCAGGTATCTGTCCACTAAACTAGTCTAAGACAAGTACATTGTTCCTTAAGCAAGGAAATCAAAATTGTACCTAATATTCCAAGTGAGGTAAAGCTCCACATAAATGCAGCAAGATCTTTACTCTTATATCCCAACTCCCTTTGAAATTTGTTGTTTACATGCCTGTAAACAATATCGTAGCTGGTTGGTGATGCAACCTCCAACCAGCAGGTGGTGGTGCAGATCCACCATGCGGTCTCAAGATGATGGTCATATGACAAGACACTCGGATAGAAGCCAGGGCAGAGCCAGTGATCCTCAGAAGGTTATAAGACGTACACGAGGACATACGTGCATTGGGGTAGTTCCGGGGATAACTTGCTTTGTATCCGATTGTTACCTTACCACATGTGCATTAATAAAGATCCTGGTTTGGACAGGTCACAAGCAGTTCTGTGGATTTGTTGTTAGACATCGGACACCGAACACATGGTGCCGGAGTGAAGATGGCGCCGGAGTTAAGATCTGACGGTAACAACTGATGTGTTGGGCTGGCTGGATCTATGTGGACTATGTTTGATGCAGTGTAGAGAGAGACAGACTTCCAACACTTGATGAGATGCAACACGATTTTATTTAACACCTAACTATATTACATGCTTGACTGTGGGTTGACACTATGCTGACTTGACTGGAGACCCGAGGCTAGCCTGACCAGACTGACTACCACATGGTGTTTGCACTGGCTACTGCTCACGAACTCTGACTGTCTCAGAGGCTGGATCCCGAGAGAGCGGGAAAACTGGTGCCTTCTGGCTTTGTAGTGGTCGTGTCTTGTCTGGTGATTGGCTGCTGTGTTCTGTGCGCTCACTGGTCATCCTGCGTGTCAATCACTGCCCGTCTGCACTTCATCATATACCTGGATGTATATTATGACATCTCACCACCGTTTTATTTTAAAAGCTTGTGTTCAGGTAATAAATATTGAGGTGCGTGTGCGTGAAGATGTGTATATGTACATGACTATATACAGAATATGCTAGCTTATATACATAGGAAGGTGTCGCTAGTGCAGATACAGGGCAGATAAAGCAGTAAAAAAAAAAAATGATATGTACAGATGTCAAAATGATGAGGTAACAAGGTTATGCAACATTCGGTCTATAAGTTTAGTCTCTGTGGCGGGCGACGAATTCTGGTTGACCGACACAAGGGTGGATCAGGGGCCGCCTGCACTTGGACGGACGGGACTGCCTCCAATGCGTGGAGTTGTGGGCTTGAGTAGGGTACTCGTTCCAGGGGCTGGTGCAGACTCGATGGGGCGAATGACCTCCTTCTGCACTGTAAATTCTATGATCTAATGCGGTGGTCGCAGAGGTCGGCAGGATTGCTGGTAGATTGGTGGCCTCGTGGCAGGGCTCGTCCGGAGGAAGCACTGTGCGAGGTGGGATATCACGGTCGGGTGGCGGGCGTGGAAGTCTGCGCAGTGCCCGCCTGTTGCGTCGGAGGAAAGAGCCATCAGCCATGTGAACGAGGAACGATCTCGGGGCCACTTGCTTGACCACCACAGCTGTGGCGGACCAGCCACCGCCAGGCAGCTGTACACAAACTCGATCAGCTGGGACCAGCTCGGGGAGATCTGCGGCATGAGCATCGTATGCTGATTTAGATTGGGCCCGAGACTGCTATATCTTCTGTATGACCGGGAAGTTGTCAAGGTCTGGAATGTGGATGGCTGGAACCGTCGTTCGCAGTGTGCGATTCATGAGAAGCTGTGCTGGAGACAACCCAGTGGACAGCGGGGTCGCTCTGTATGCCAACAGCGCCAGGTTGAAATCGGAGCCCGAGTCTGCAGCCTTGCATAATAATCTTTTGACGATGTGGACCCCTTTTTCGGCCTTCCCATTTGACTGTGGGTAGTGGGGGCTGGATGTGACGTGCCAAAATTTGTATAGCCGGGAAAAATCAGACGACTCCTGGCTGAAAAAACATGGGCCGTTGTCACTCATCACCGTGAGTGGTATCCCATGTCTGGCAAAAGTTTCCTTGCATGCCTTGATCACTGCCGCCGACGCGAGGTCAGACAGTCTGACCACTTCAGGGGAATTTGAAAAGTAGTCGACCAGGAGGATGTAGTCACACCCCTTGGCATGGAACAGGTCAACACCGACTTTGGACCACGGGGATGTCACCATCTCACGTTGCTGTAGTTTCTTTAGGCTGAGCCGGCTGAAATGTTTGACACGTAGGGCAATTGAGGACCGTGTTGGCAACGTCCTGGCTGATGCCCGGCCAGTAGACTGCCTCCTGAGCTCTACGTTGACATTTCTCGGCCCCCAGGTGACCCTCGTGGATTTGGCCGAGCACCATAGCTCGCATGCTCTGCAGGATCACAACTCCGTCAAGCTTCATGAGGATGCTGTCTACCACCGTCAGATCGTCCTTGACATTGTAAAACTGGGGACACTGTCCCTTCTGCCAGCCATTCGTGAGGTGCTGCATCACCCGCTGGAGCAGAGGATCCCTGGCCGTTTCCTCATGAATTTGAATGACCCTCTCATCAGAGGCCGGAAAGTTGGAGGCACAGAATTGCACCTGCGCGTCTATTTGACATACGATGTCAGTCTGCTCTCACGGTGTGGTGATAAACCTGGAAAGTGCATCTGCAACAATGAGCTCTTTGCCCAGGGTGTAGACCAGGTCAAAATCGTTGCGGCGTAGCTTGAGAAGGATGCGTTCTAACCATGGCGCATGTCATTGAGGTCTTTTTGGATGACGTGCACCAATGGCCTGTGGTCCGTCTCAACCGTGAATTTAGGGAGGCCATACACAGTCGTGGAACTTGTCAATTCCCGTTAGGAGGCCCAGGCATTCCTTCTCAATCTGAGCGTACTGTTGCTCAGTGAGCGTCATGGCTCTAGAGGCATATGCAACTGGGGCCCAGGAGGAGGAGTCACCCCTTTGGAGGAGCATCGCCCCAATACCGTCCTGGCTCGCGTCAGTGGATATTTTTGTCTCCTTGGCAGGGTCGGAAAATGCCAAAACCGGGGCTTTGCTGAGTTTTGCCCTCAGCTCGCGCCATTCTCTCTCATGATTGGGTAGTCACTGGAAATCCGTCATTTTTCTGACGAGATGGCGGAGGGCCATGGTGTGGGACGCCATAGAATTCAGTGCAGAAGGAGGCCATTCGGCCCATCGAGTCTGCACCGGCTCTTGGAAAGAGCACCCTACCCAATGTCAACACCTCCACCCTATCCCCATAACCCAGTAACCCCACCCAACATGAAGGGCAATTTTTGGACACTAAGGGCAATTTATCATGGCCAATCCACCTAACCTGCACATCTTTGGACTGTGGGAGGAAACCGGAGCACTCGGAGGAAACCCACGCACACACGGGGAGGATGTGCAGACTCCGCACAAACAGTGACCCAAACTGGAATCGAACCTGGGACCCTGGAGCTATGAAGCAATTGTGCTATCCACAATGCTACCGTGCTACCATGTTGGGAATGAACTTCCCAAGGAAGTTGACCATCCCTAGAAAGCGGAGGACCGCCTTCTTGTCCTCTGGGGTCTTCATGGCGTTGATCGCAGAAACCTTGTCAGCATCCGGCTGCACGCCTTGCTGCGAGATGTGGTCGCCAAGAAATTTGATTTCTTGTTGATCGAATGAGCATTTGGCTCTGTTGAGTCGGAGGCCATGACCGTAGATCCTATGGAACACCCACTTGAGGCGATCGATGTGCTCTTGAGGAGTTGTGGACCAGATTATGACATCGTCGACGTACACTCGCACCCCCTCGATGCCTTCCATCAGTTGTTCCATTATGCGGTGAAATACCTCTGAGGCAGAGATGATGCCAAAGGGCATTTGGTTGTAGCAGTAGCGACCGAACAGGGTATTGAATGTGTACAGCTTGCAACTGGACGAGTCCAGCTGTATTTTCCAGAACCCCTTGGAGGCGTCCAGCTTCGTAAAGAATTTGGCATGAGCCATCTCGCTGGTTAACTCTTCTCGTTTTGGTATCGGATAATGTTCCCTCATAATGTTGCGGTTTAAATCTTCGGGGTCGACACAGATTCGAAGCTCCCCTGACAGCGTCTTGACGCAAACTATGGAGCTAACCCAGTCTGTGGGTTCCGTGACCTTTGATATGACGCCCTGGTCCTGGAGGTCTTGCAACTGCTGCTTGAGGCAGTCCTTGAAGGGTGCCGGCACCCGACGCAGCGCGTGAACCACAGGGGTGGCGTTTGGTTTCAGTAGGATTTTGTATTGGCATGGGAGTGCGCCCATACGCTATGGTGTTGCGCTATGATGTCATCAATTTGAGCCTGGAAGTTATCATCAGGTGAGGCTGTTGCCTATGAGGATGACATGGAGTGGACTCGTTGAACCAGGTTCAGGAGTTTGCAGGCCCGGGCACCGAGCAGGGAAGTTCTGTCAGGTCCGACGATCTCAAATCGCAGCGTCGCTTTAAGTGACCTATTGGATACTCCAAGTTGGCATGAGCCACTGACAGCAATGGCATTGCCATTGTAGTCAAGGAGCTGGCAGGCCAGTGGAAGAATGCTTGGTCTGACGCGGATGGTGTCAAGATCGGATTTCGAAATGAGGATTGGGAAGTGTTTCAGCATCTTTGAAAAAGGCAGAGCATTCTTAGTAATGATGCCCACCCGGAATGGGGATTTGAGGCACTCGCCGCCAGGATCTGGTGGGCTGTCAGGGTCGGAGTCTGGCACGGCCTGCTGAACCGAACGGACGCTTCTGCGCTATGGCTGATATCACTGGATGCTGGGCAGTGGAGCAGATCTGCAAAGGGCTGCGTAGTGGCCAAGCTTGCCACACTGGAGACAGCGTCATGATTTTGCCTGACATTGCCACATTAAATGGGCGGAGCCATAATCCGGACACGTCATGACGTCGACGTCAGCGCATTCTGTGCGCCAACGCGCATGCGCAGTTGAATGACGCACACACCTGCGCAGGCTGGTCGTCGGTCTCGCCGTCCCCTCAGTCGTGGCGCGCATGTGCTGGAGCCCGAGAAAAGCGCGCAAAATGGCCACTCTCATCAAGACTCAGGCCCTGCAATTGTGTGATGGCCAGCACCCATTCTGCCTCGTGGGGTTTAGCTTTGCCTTTTCTGCCTCCCTGATGTGGGAGTGCCGGTTGTGAGCATGGATGTGGAGAACGCACGATGGCAATGGTGAGGGTGAGCTGCTTGACTTTCAGGAGCTGCTGGCGAAGGGAATCGGAGTGGACCCCAAAAACGATCTGATCCCGGATCATGGAATCAGTTGTCGAGTCATAGTTACATGACTGCGCGAGGATGCGGAGATGGGTCAAAAAGGACTGAAAAGGTTCATCCTTACCCTGAAACCTCTGCTGGAAAACGTACCGTTCAAAGCTCTCATTCACTTCAATGTCGCAGTGGCTGTCGAACTTCAGCAGGACTGTTTTAAATTTCGTCTCGTCTTCAGCGAATGTAAGGGAATTGTAGATGTGGATGGCGTGGTCCCCGGCTGTAGAAAGGAATAGTGTGATCTTCCTGGCATCCGATGCGGCCTCGAGGTCGGTGGCTTCAAGATAGAGTTGGAACTTCTATTTGAAAATCTTCCAGTTTGCACTGAGGTTGTCGGCGATGCGAGGAGGGTGGACCCCGTCCATGTTACTGGATGGCTGATTGCTGGTCAATGCCGATTACCTCAAGGTGAGTCCGCCAATTCTCAGCATCCAGACCTGGTACCATGATGTGTTGGGCTGGCTGAGTCATCGTGTTTGATGCAGTGTAGAGAGAGACAGACTTCCAACACTTGATGTGATGCCACACGATTTTATTTAACATCTAACTATATTACATGCTTGACTGTGGGTTGACACTATGCTGACTTGACTGGAGACCTGAGGCTAGCCTGACCAGACTGACTACCACATGGTGTTTGCACTGGCTACTGCTCACGAGCTCTGACTGTCTCAGCGGCTGGATCCCGAGAGAGCGGGAAAACTGGTGCCCTCTGGCTTTATAGTGGTCGTGTCCTGTCTGGTGATTGGCTGCTGTGTTCTGTGCGCTCACTGGTCAGCCTGTGTGTCAATCACTGCCTGTCTGCACTCCATCATATCCATGGATGTATATTATGACAACGACGGCAGTGACAAAGTTAAGATTCGGTGGAAGAACCGACCTGGTGAACTGTGACCATTGGCGACTAAGCGGAATAGAGATTGACTGTTTAAAGGGACCTCACCAGCTTCAATTCACAGGTAACTTGGAAAAGATTGGCGTGCTGTTAAGCAGCAATTCGGATTCGAGATTGTAGCCCTTGGCCTGCAGACACAGCCTGGTGAGGGGTTTATTACATTGCTGCTCACGGCAGCAGGTCCTCAAGCAACAGAACTATGGGGCAGCACAGTAGCACAAATGGATAGCACTGTGGCTTCACAGCGCCAGTGTCCCAGGTTCAATTCCCCGCTGGGTCACTGTCTGTGCGGAGTCTGTATGTCCTCCCCATGTTTGCGTGGGTTTCCTCCCACAGTCCAAAGACGTGCAGGTTAGGCGGATTGGCCATGATAAATTGCCCTTGGGTGACCAAAAAGGTAAGGAGGGGTTACAGGGATAGGATAGAAGTGAGAGCTTAAGTGGCTCGGTGCAGACTCGATAGGCCGAATGGCCGCCTCCTGTACTGTATGTTCTATGTTGTATATAACAACTTCACCTGTGGCAGCGAAAAGGACAGGAGCTACGATGAGGCATTGAGGTACTTCAATCGGTATTGCTCTCTTAAAAAAACAAAGCACATGAATGTGACACATTTAGTACGTGTACCTAGAAAGAAGGGCTTCAGTCAGAAAGCCATATTAAGATATGACATGCGAGTGAGATGGTTGCACAGCCAAACATCAGACTCCACTCGAAGCATTTTGTCGCCAAAATAGAGGACGACGCCAGCGCCATTAATGCTGAGAGCAAGTCATGAAGATATGTGTTCTCAGTGCGGGCAGCCATTTTAAGCAGCTGACAGGAACCGCAACCTTATGTCCAAAGTTTGGAAAAGTCTGTTCCAGGTGCGGCCATGTAGGGCATTTTGCAAAAGTATTTTGCACGTGCTACAATGGAGCATAGAAGATCAGTAAATGTGGTTGGTGAGATACCTCCGGACAAACAGTTCTTCATCAATCTCATTGCAAACAAGGACCATAAAAGATGAAGACACAATTTCAAAAACCATGGAAAACAATGGGTGTTCCTAAATAAATTATTACGATGCAACCTTGACATTAAACGAGGGCCTACCTCTTCTGTCGGTCTGCCTTGCATCAGCTGAACATGTAGCGGAAAGTCACTGATTGGCCAGGACTGCCGGTACATTCCGGTACAAAAAATGTGGAGAACGTTCGGTGAATGTCAATTTGAGCTCTCCGTGCATGACATAATATACACGTTACTGTTTTATATTGTGGACATGAAAATTTAGCCCATCTTGGGAACGGATGCATACGAATCCCTGAACTTAGTTGAGCGACTATGTCCCAGAAAATGGGTGGCCAGCTGAATACTATAAATCCACACAAGATATCATAGTGTGCACATCTGATGAGGATTCAGAAGAAATGCAGCCGGAGGACTACAAATCAAACAAAGAGACGGAAGGGCCAGCAAGCATTCTGCAATCCTGGTTAACAGTCTTAAAGAACATGCATGTGCTCAGTGGCATGACACAGGAGCACGACAAGCCCGTATTAAAGCATCAACAAGATGTGAATGTTAAATGTTCAGAGCATGAGAAGCCAAGGATCTTCACTCTGGAGCAAGTTCAAGTCCAATGGCTATTTCACAAACGAGGTGATCACGAACGTATACCAGATGGACTAGCAGCCTGACAAGCTTGAATCTTCATTCTTTGATAAACCAGAAATCATGGGGTGTGCAGGCTGTAAGATCGACTGGAGGGAGGGCAAAAACGTCATGTTGAAAACAATTAAAACTACCCCGAAGCACAAAGGTTGAAGCACTCGCAGAACAGTTACAAAACTGTAACAAATGAATCATTCTTTAATTACTTCAGTCCTCCTGAAGTTCCACAGCATGTTAAGTAACAGTTCAGCAACAAAGCTCGATGCTGACTTTGAACTTGGCTGCCTCCTGTGCGAACACACAATTCCATGTGCAATGCTGTATTTTACAGGAGAAATCATTGCAGACGATGCGTAATCCAACGATGAGTACTATGAAGATATCGCTGAAGACTTCGAAGATGATGTGGAAAGTAATGGCGTGGAAGCTGAGCCAGGTGAAAACCCATGTAAAATGCTTGTAAATCTCTTTCGCAGGAGCAAGGACGGGCTTAATGAAGAGGCCCAAGCAGTACTACTCCGGTGGTTTGGAAGGAATGACGAGGTGGTCACGGGGATGTCCAGACTGCACTGGAAACTGAGAAGGGGAGCTCCAAGATGGTGCACTCCAAAATAAAAACTGAGATTGCAGTGGCTGATATCTCCAAGGACCAACTATTGAACAAGCTAGAAACAGATGACTTTGTGCCAGTCTTAGAGAAACTTGCTCCAGAGGAATTTGGTGAATCGTTGCAAGCCTCTGAAATGGTTCTGTAGTGGACTCCCTGATCCTCAAGGATACTGAGTATGAGTCGGAAAACATTGATGATGAATACAATAGCATTGATATTGATGAAGATGAGTGAGAGAAACGGATGACTATCTCACTGTGTAGCTCGAAGGATCACGCACATCTACTCGAGCAAGACCAACACCTGTATTGCCACGACCAGAGTGTCTGCATCGATATTCCCAGTAATAAGGAGCCTTTGAGCGCTGCTCCAGCGAGCCAAGGGGCAGCACTTGCTGTCATAGATCCAAGCTCCACCCAGGCACCAGAAAGCAAGACCTCCAACATCCAGTTGAGGCTGCAGAATTGGGCGTGGTCACACAACCCAGTGATGACTCGTTGACACCTCAGGCTCCACCTGAGCATCCAAATATTTCTTGGCACAGGGTGCAGACCAGCACCGAACCAGGGGCTGCCAAGCCCAAACATAAAAAGAAAAGAATTTGCAAACTAATTGTTAAAACAAGGAGGAAGAGAAGGCTGGGAGAACTAACTTATCCCACTGACAAAAGAAAGAGAGAAGAAGGTGGGGTCATGATTGACAAGCCAAAGACAGAAAACATACAGCGAAGCAGAAAACAGCACCCCGGCAAGAAACGAAAAAGAAGCTGGTGACGCACACATGGCAATCACGGATGCAAGCCTTCCAAAGGCACAGAGTAAAGAGGATACGAAACAAGAGACCGGCACATAAACCAGTTTTCGAAAAGGCTGGCAACAGCCCAAGTGATCATAGGGGCGATCCCGTGAGGGAGGCACAATGACCTGTGTGAAAGGGATGGACACTGACCAGACATATCATGTTTATGGTCACCCTAGTTAAATCTGTTCGTATTGTTTAAACATATCACATACGTATAAAATTAAAATAGTAATCATGTTTGTAAACAAACATTAATATTTCTGCCTATAAACAATATTGTAGATAGTTGGTGTTGCGACTTCCAACCAGCAGGTGGTGGTGCAGATCCACCATGCGGTCTCGAGACCGTGGTCATGTGACAAGGTACTCCGATATAAGCCAGGGCAGATACGGTGATCCTGAGAAGGTTATAAAATGTACATGAAGACAATCGATCATAGGAGTAGTTCTAGGGGAGTATAAAGAAACTCCATGATAACTTGCTCTGTATCTGATTGTTACCTTATCATGTGTATTAAGAAAGATCTTGGTTTGGACAAGTCACAAGCAGTTCTATGGATTCCTTGCTAGATATCAAACACCAAACACAACAGCTCAGGTGACCAGTGAAACAGCTCAGGTGACCAGTGAAACAGCTCAGAGACCAGTGAAACAGCTGAGACCAGTGAAACAGCTCAGTGACCAGTGAAACAGCTCAGTGACCAGTGAAACAGCTCAGTGACCAGTGAAACAGCTCAGTGACCAGTGAAACAGCTCAGTGACCAGTGAAACAGCTCAGTGACCAGTGAAACAGCTCAGTGACCAGTGAAACAGCTCAGTGACCAGTGAAACAGCTCAGTGACCAGTGAAACAGCTCAGTGACCAGTGAAACAGCTCAGTGACCAGTGAAACAGCTCAGTGACCAGTGAAACAAAAGAAAAATTTAGTGAACCATGAAAAGGGAACTTTCCACAGCTTTTCTTTTTCCTCCCACAACCAAAGCACATTAAATTAAAAGGGACACAAAGTTAACTGGCTGCAAGACATGATTTACTATGATTGATCTCTGCATTGTTCAAGTTTCTGACAATAACAATAATCTTTATCAGTGTCACAAGTAGGCTTACATTAACACTGCAATGAAATTACTGTGAGAAGCTCTTAGTCGCCACATTCCGGCACCTGTTTCCGGTCCACAGGAAGAATTCAGAATGTCCAATTCCCCTAAAAGCACGTCTTTCGGGACTGGAGAGAGGAAGCCGGAGCACCCGGCGGAAACCCACGCAGACACCGAGAACGTGCAGACTCTGCACAGACAATGGCCCAAGACGGGAATCGAACCTGGGACCCTCGTGCTGCAAAACAGTAGTGCTAACCACTGTGCTATCGTGATGCCCATAGTATAGGACAATCACAGTAGCTGAAAAGATAGTCACCAGTCTGGTTTGTAAGAAATAATTTTGAGCAGAACTATTCAACAAGTTTCATCTTAATAATAAAATATTGTACTTACATTAGAAAGACTTCTATCACCAGCCTAGAACAAGATAAAAATATATTACAGTCTGCAACCTTTAGTCAGGATTAAAATTTATTACATTTTATGACTATGATATGCTAGCCGTCCAAATAAATATACAATAAAATTCATTTTTCAAAGATAACACTTAATAATTATTTACAACATCAGATTCAGTTTATCAGTACACAGAATACAGAACTGCCAGATAACCAAAGTGCATTTTCAAATCTTACCAGCAAAGTTGGCGTTACAAAGGTGAGGCAGGGGTTCTCCATTCCACCATAAGGAAATGATGGAGGAAGTACAAGGAGATCATACTGTCCCCAAACATATGGGCCCATTAGATCTTCAGCTTTCTTCAGCATGGTTTCAGTCTGTCAGCACAAATAATATTAGAATTTAGGACATTCGGAAAGTGTCACAAGAAGGCATTCCATTATATCAGTTACACATGCTGCGCATTTCCCTTCAACAATTTCAGCCTATGAGCAACTGCGAACACTTGTCACTTTGTCAAGGCAGACAGCATATTTTGTATTTAAATTGATAGCAAATTCCCTTTTTGTCTCTTGCCCATGTCCTGACTGCTGTGAGCTTGCTCTCAAGCCCCTTTCCATCAATGCAGCTTTAAAATTAATGCATGATGTTCATGAATGCTCCGTAACAACTGGCTCTTTAATTTTCTTTGTTTTTCTATCATGGAAGGGCTAGGCCTAGGAGGCTGCCCAAAAGCTTGGTCAAAGAGGTGAGTTTTAAGCATGGTCTTTAGAACGAACAGAGATGGAGTGACACTGGTGCCCAGAACGGGAATTCCACAGCAGGTAACATAACATGGCTAAAAGCAAGTGCCAATAAAAGGTGTTCGAAGAGGGAATGAGAAGGTCCATGACTAACAAGAGTTTAGGGAGCAGCTGGAGGGGGTTGGAAGAAAGAACGGATGAGGTTATCAACACATTTAAACACCAGAACATTTTAAAATTTGGATGTTGGGGATTGAGGGTCAGTAAGGACAATGATGATGGGAAAACAGAACTTTGCAGGGTAGGTGAAGCAACAGGGGATTGAATGCGTTGAAGTTACGACAATGCATTTCAGGCAGAAGGACATTGGAAGAGTTGAGCCTGGAGGTAACAAACACATGGATCAAATGTTTGGCTGATGAGGCATGGGTGAAGACAGATGTTTGGGGCAGCACGGTAGCATTGTGGATAGCACAATTGCTTCATAGCTCTAGGCTCCCAGGTTCAATTCTGGCTTTGGTCACTGTCTGTGCGGAGTCTGCACATCCTCCCAGTATGCGTGGGTTTCCTCCGGGTGCTCTGGTTTCCTCCCACAGTCCAAAGATGTGCGGGTTAAGTGGTTTGGCCATGATAAATTGCCCTTAGTGTCCAAAATTGCCCTTAAGTGTTGGGTGGGGTTACTGGGTTATGGGGATAGGGTGGAGGTGTTGACCTTGGGTAGGGTGCTCTTTCCAAGAGCCGGTGCAGACTTGATGGGCCAAATGGCCTCCTTCTGCACTGTAAATTCTATGATTAAGAGAGGTGCAGGTACTTGTAATCAAGCCCAAATCGAGTTGGAAGCAAGTTTGTGATCAGAAAGACCGATTCAGCTTGAGACACTGGTTGCAAGAAGGATAGAATTGGTTTTGAAATTGGAATACGTGGCAACACACAAAATATGATAAGATATAGAAATATAGTAAGATTTTGGCAAAGGAGGCCATACTGCCATAAAGTTGTGATCCAGCCTATTCCTACCTAACAGGGCAGTACGGTGGCAGTGGTTAGTACTGCTGCCTCACAGCGCCAAGGACCCGGGTTCAATTCCGGCCTTGGGTGACTGCCTGTGTGGAGTTTGCACTTTCGCCCTGTGTCTACATGGGTTTCCACTGGGTGCTCCGGTTTTCTCCCACAGTCCAAAGATATGCAGGTTAATTGGATTGGCCATGTTAAATTGCCTCTTAGCATACAAAGATTTGCAGGGATTACAGGGATAGTGTGGGAGAATGAGCCTAGGTAGGGATCTCTTTCAGAGGGCTGGTGCAGAATCGATGAGCCGAATGGCCTTATTCCATTCTGTAGGGATTCTATGGTTCTATTCGAGCACATATTCATGTAAAAGCAGTGAGGGTTTTATCCTCCATCACCATTTCGGGCAGTGCATTCCAGATCCTCCTCATTCTTTGGGTGAAAAAAATTGCTCAACTCCCCTCTATTCTTTCTACCAATTATTTTTAAATCTATGCTCCTGCTTTAAATATCTAACAAAGAGGTTTTATTTGTTCATGGGATGTTGGTGTCCATGGCTGGACCAGTATTTGTTATTCATTCCAAATCGCCCATGAGAAGATAGGCACTTTCTTGAACCTACAGTGCTGTTTGAGAAGCCGTTCCATGATTTTGGCCCAGCAGTATAGTTCCAAGGCAATATGGTGAATGGTTTGCAGGGGAACTTGCAGATGATGGTGTTCCTATGTATCTGCATTTATCCTTAGAATTAGTAGAGACTGTAGGTTTGGAAGGTGCTGTCAAAGGATTCTTGGTACAGTATTGAAGATGGTACACACTTCTGCCACAATGCATCAGTGATAGATGGGGTGGCTGATTATTATGGTCAGAAGTCTTACAACACCAGGTTGAAGTCCAACAGGTTTGTTTCAAATCACTAGCTTTCAGGTCTGAGGAAGGAGCAGTGCTCTGAATCTAGTGATTCGAAACAAACCTGTTGGACTTTAACCTGGTGTTCTAAGTCGTTTTACTGTGCTCACCCCAGTCTAACATCGGCATCGCCAGATCATGATTATTATGGTAGATGGGGTGTCAATCAAATAGGCTTTATCCTGGATGGTGTTGAACTTCTTGAGTGTTGCTGGAGCTGCACTCACCCAGGCAAGTGGAGAATATTCTATCACATGTCTGGCTTGTGCCAGTGGACAGGCGAGCCAGCCACAGAATTCCCAGCCTCCGACTCGTAGCCACAGTATTTATATGGCTGGTCCAGTTTAGTTTCTGGTCAATGGCAACCAGCGACGATCATACCACTAAACATCATGGGGAAATGAGTTAGATTCTACCTTGTTAGAGATGGTTGTCTGGCACTATTGTGGTGTTAATGTTGTTACCACTTATCAACCCGAGCCTGCATGTTGCTCAGATCTTGCTACAAATGGACATGCACTGCTTCAGTACGAGTTGCGAGTGGCGCTGAACATTGTGCAATCATCCCCAAAATCCCCATTTCTGACTTTATTATGGAGGGAAAGTCATTTTTTAAATTTAAAAAAATAAATAAATTTAGAGTACCCAATTATTTATTTATTTTCCAATTAAGGGGCAATTTAGCATCGTCAATCACCTACCCTGCACATCTTTTGGGTTGTGGGGCTGAAACCCACGCAGACGTGGAGTGAATGTGCAAACTCCACACAGACAGTGACCCAGGGCCGGGATTCGACCTCGGGTCCTCAAGCGCCGTAGGCAGCAGTGCTAACCATTGTGCCACTGTGCTGCCCTGGAGGGAAAGTCATTGATGAAGCAGCTGAGGATTGTTAAGACTTAGGACACTAAAGGACCTGGGCCCTTCCTACAATTGTATCCAGGCCCCTCAATTAAATCTCCCCTCAAACCCCTATGTCCCAAAGAAAACAATTCAAACCTATCCAATACTCCCTCGTATCCAAAATTCAACATTCCAGACAACATCCACATAAACTTGCTCCATATTCTCTCTTCAGCAAACTCATTCTTCAGGTAATGTGGTGAGGAGAATTGCATGCAGGGCTTTACTTGTGGCATAAATAGTATTTTATAAATTTCTAGCATTTCCTTGCTCTTATACTCTTAGGCCATGCCAATAAAAAGTATTAAGTATGCCTTCTTGGTCACCTTATCTACCCGTCCTGCTATCTTCATCGAAGGATTCTGTGGTGTAAAAGAACAGGCGGACTCGAGGTTCAATTTTGGATCCAACTAGTTACTTACCCTTAGATCTCATGAACTTTTGGGTGGGATTCTCCCATTCAGCGGCAGAGTGTCCATGCCGCCGGAAACGCCATCACTATTCACAAAGGTGTGAACGGGCCACTGGGAGTACCGGCGCTGGAGCAGGTCACGCCGCTCCAGCCTCCCATCCCGGCGCAAACTGTGCGCCACGCCAATCCACGCATGTGCGGTGGCCTCCATCAACGCACAACATGGCACGGGGGTTTCAGGGGCCGGTGTGTAAGAAAATAGGCCCGGGAAGAGAGAGGCCGCCCCCCCCGCCCTAAACAGGGCACCCCCCGACCATGCGCGCAGAGTTCCCGCCAGCTGCGACCAGGTGTGGGCGGCGCCAGTGGGACCCTGCCTTTTTAGAGCTGCCGCTCGGCCCATCCGGGCCAGAGAATCGGCAGCCAGGCCGCGTAGAGCGGCCCGCAACTGACGCCGCGCCAAACGCACCACAGAGAATCCTGTGCCGGCATCAGGACGCGGTTGTGGGGATTCTACGGCGTGGGGCCGGGAGAATCCCGCCCAATATTTTTCTACCAGTCTATCATAACATAGAACATAGAACAGTACAGCACAGAACAGGCCCTTCAGCCCTCAATGTTGTGCCAAGCCATGATCACCCTATTCAAACCCACGTATCCACCCTATACCCGTAACCCAACAACCCCTCCCCCCCCCTTAACCTTACTTTTTATTAGGACACTACGGGCAATTTAGCATGGCCAATCCACCTAACCCGCACATCTTTGGATTGTGGGAGGAAACCGGAGCACCCGGAGGAAACCCACGCACACAGGGGGAGGACGTGCAGACTCCACACAGATAGTGACCCAGCCGGGAATCGAACCTGGGACCCTGGAGCTGTGAAGCATTTATGTTAACCACCATGCTACCCTGCTGCCCCTCATGTGGGGCCTTGTCAAAAACCTTGCCAAAATCCATGTAGACCACGTGAAAAATGCAGCCCTCCCTGTTGACCTTGGTCAGGTTAGTCAGATTTAATCTATCCTTAACAAATCCAAGATGACAGTCCTTGATTAGTCCATGACAATTTATACTGTCTCAGACTTGATTTCCAATAATCTCGCCACCACTGAGGTTAGTGTGTTAATACTCTGTCCATTTGCTCTTTTTAAACAATGGTACAATGCTAGCACTCCCCAAACAAAGAGCCAGGGAGGACTGGAACATGGTGGTCAGAGGTTCCTCTAATTCTTTCCTTAGTAGTCTGGGGTACATTTCATCTGGGCCTGGTGACTTATCCATTTTCAAGGATTAAATTTCCTCCCTGATTCAGTCTATCCTCAACTACATTCTACATGCTTCTTCCTTTTCCTTTGCAAAAATGAATAAAAGGTATTCATTAAGAATTACGCCCGGCCCTTTGACCTCTGCACATACCGTTCTGGTATCTACTCCTTCCTTTGTTATTCTCCAGTTTTTAAGTATTAGAAATTTCTTTGGGTTTTCCTTGATTTTACTTCCAATGCTTTTCATGCTAACTCTTTGTTTTCGTGATTTCCTCTATAATTTCACACTTGCATTTTCTATTCTGCTTTCTGCAGTATTGTTGCAGAGCTTTGACACCTTGTACAATTTTCCTTTTTTGCCCCATCATATTCTGTACTCAACACCTGTATGGGGTGGGGTAATTTTTCTTTGTGTGAACAGATTTATTTTGAAACCTCTTTTGCACCCCCTTGAATACCGCCCTGTTCTGACACCAATTAGGCCTCATTTGGCACTGCTTCTAGGATAACATCAGTGCTCACAGCTTCAATCTTCCCAATGTTTAGCTGAAATTGCAGTTCATCCAATAGTAAATGGGGAGACGGTGGCATAATGTATGGTGCTCCGGGGACCCAACTTTGAAACCTGCCACGGCAGATTTGAATGAAATAAAAATCTGGAACTAAAGGTCGAATGATAACCTGAAACCATAAAACCCCATCTGGTTTACTAATGTCCTTTAAGGGAAGAAAATGGCCATGGATGACTCCAGATCCACAGCGATATGGTTGACCATTCCGAGCCCTCTGAAAATGGCCTAGCAGGACAATTAGGGATGGGTAATAAATGCTGGCTGAGCCAGCAACGCCCACATCCCATGAATGGATAAATATATTTTCAAACACTTCAATTAAACAAAAAGGGCAGTGAAGGTGATGTTGTTGAGGGGTTGCATGCAGGAAATGGAGGACTCCAAGGTACTGGGGGTGAGGAACTAAAGCCATTGGTGGGGATACAGTAATAGATAATAGACACGGACAGTTCCAATGAGTTGGACATTGAGCTGTGTTGTTGTAGGATAGTGTGGACCATTCCAAAGTTAGAGACATAGAGAAGGAATACAACTGCACTCCAGTACACATTTAAAAGCACTTGAAACAAACCTCTTCAAATTCATATGCAGCAGCATCCACCATCTCTCTCTCTGACCAGACCCTACATCTTGGGCCAATTACTCTGCAAAGTAAATTCACATTATATAAATAAGTAACATTTGTTTTTTTAAGTATTGGTCAAGCATCTAGTTTGAGATTCTGTAAAGGAGCATTAAAGTTTAGCAACTGCATAAAAAATACATTTTAAATTAATTTACAGGATGGGGCCGTCACTAACAAGGTCAACATTTACTGCTCATTCCCAATTGCTCTCGAGGTTGTGGTGAGCTGCCTTCTTGAACCATTGCATTCAGTGTGGTGTAGGCACACCCACAGTGCAGTCAGGCAGGGAGTTCCAGGATTTTGACACAAGTGCATCACGCTCATCACTACCAAGACTATGAGACAGAACTCAGCAATAGAACAATCCAACCTCTCACCTACAGCTACATGGGCAACATATGGGGAAGAACATATGTAATCTGAGTACAAGACATAGATTATCTCTTGAGCTTATAACATTATCGAAGTGGGTCTCTTCCTGTTGGTTAATTCAACCAGAGTTTTCCACCCTACAGTTGAAATGAAATGAAATGAAAATCGCTTATTGTCACGAGTAGGCTTCAATGAAGTCACTGTGAAAAGCCCCTAGTCGCCACATTCCGGCGCCTGTCCGGGGAGGCTGGTACGGGAATTGAACCGTGCTGCTGGCCTGCTTTAAAAGCCAGCGATTTAGCCGAGTGAGCTAAACCAGCCCCAGTTCTTTGTACCAGGAAGGTCATATGTGACAAGATCCATTCATCCTTCATGATCCCTTCAGGAAATTAATTTTGAAATCTTTAAAAAACCTCATTCTACTGAACTGGTTTCAGAAGTCATTATGCATACAAAGACATATCAACTCACTTAATGGAGTCTACGGAGCAGTGAAGGAAAAAAGATCAGAACCAAGAAGATAGAGCTGAAGAACCAAGAGCTGAAGACCTTCTCTTAGTGGAGGAATGAAGATAGGCTGGATGACCCTCATTGAACACAAGCGTCTCATTCTTATGGTCCATATTTCTAATGTCAGAAAACAGTTCATTGCACTTTAACTTACAATCACCTATATCAATATATATCTGCAATGCACACCAGTAGAAATCAAGTTCTCTCATTGGGTAATACAAAATAGTGGTTAGAGCACACTTTCACTCTTTTGAGAATGATCAGTAAAATTTCCTTTAGCTTTTCTGTAATTTACTGTCATCTTCCAAGTGATTTCTTTGTAATGCAACAGTTTAGGAAATCATTCATGAAATTAAAGATTGAACTATCCCTGTAGTTCAGCTAATGCATTTTGAGAAAGCAAAGTCAAGGTCAAGTACAGAAATGTTGATATGAGACTGCAACTGTCTGCTGAAAAAGAAAAATGGTTACAGAACATCATTTTTTGGAGCAATTTAGAAAGCCAATGACATTGCTGAACTTTACAGAATACGGATTCAAGAACTTACCAAGGAAAGCCCCCACTAGGACCAACGTATTCAAATTGTGGTTCTTGGGAAGTTAAAAAGCCATACAACTCAGGCAGAAATGGCAGAAAGATGCCATCGTGATTTAGTCAAAATAGTTTAAATTTCCTACTTACCCATACTTTCAGAGAATATTAGGTTTGGCATATAAATCACCATGTTTAAGTATAGCAATCATTTCAATAACATACCTGCTCTCCAAAGATCCAACAACCAGTGCAATTAAGTAGCATGGCATTGGCACCTAGAGAGAAAAATATAATTCAATTTTGGGAGACAATGCATTTTGAATCTATTTCATAAATTAATAGCCTATTGCCAAGCCCTAGCCATAACAAAGTGATAGTTGTAAAATGTGACATAAAAGCTAATAAATACCTTCATGTTACAGTTCTGTTTTCCTTAAATAAGGGGCACGTCTGTGGCAATGTTACTGGAAGCATGTTTTCTACTTTTAACTTTAAATCAAATAATTGTTCTGGACAAATTCACATAAATCTGCGACAATCAAAACAGCATTTTGCACGGAGTGGTTCACTGATATAAAGAGAAGCCAGTCATGGAATATTGATCCTTTGTTCCATCAACTCTCCCATCAGAGTAGGAGACTAGAGTTTGACCAATCCCAGAGTTTTTACATCTATAGCTCTGCGACGACTTATTCCAAACATTTATGAGTAATTTCCCTCAGATTTTAAATAGAACATACAGTGCAGAAGGCCATTCGGCCCATCGAGTCTGCACCGACCCACTTAAGCCCTCACTTCCACCCTATCCCCGTAACCCAATAACCCCTCCCAACCTTTTTGGTCACTAAGGGCAATTTATCATGGCCAATCCACCTAACCTGCACGTCTTTGGACTGTGGGAGGAAACCGGAGCACCCGGAGGAAATCCACGCAGACACGGGGAGAACGTGCAAATTCCGCAGTGACCCAACGGGTAATCGAACCTGGGACCCTGGCGCTGTGAAGCCACAGTGCTATCCACTTGTGCTACTCCGCTGCCCACCGTTCAATATTTCAAGTCACCTTTCAATATTTTCCTGCAGTCTTGCTGTTCTGGATTACTGTGAAGTACGGGCCTAGAAATTAGTCTAGGTCCCAGACATGGCCACGGCCATCAACTTTTGCCTTAATCAAGAGGCCCAATGATCATTTTGTACTGAGCCTTCATCAACATACTCAGCACAGTACTCAAGTGCAATCTGCCCAGTGCACTGTAAAGCTTTACCATTACTTCTGTAGTTCTCGCTAGGTATTCTTGTTATCTTTTTTAATTGACTTACCACATTACCCGGACATCTGAGCTTTGTGGAAATACTTTACATTGTTCAGTGTTAAATTGAATTTGCTATCTGTATTTTTAACTTCATTAAATGTCATAACCATTAGCCAAATCTGGTTAAGTTTTCAATTTCCATTCCTCCCATTACTTTATAAGATGCATGCCCAACACATGGAGGAAATCAAGTAGGGAGTGATTCTAAAAATTAGATTACTATACTGTCCATTTTCTTTACATAACCATAGCATTCAATTGAAAGGAAGAAAAGATCAAGGTGGCAAAGCAACAAAACTAGGAATATTTTTGGATAATAATAATCGCTCATTGTCACAAGTAGGCTTCAATGAAGTTACTGTGAAAAGCCCCTAGTTGCCACATTCCGGCGCCTGTTCGGGGAGGCCGGTACAAGAATTGAACCTGCGCCGCTGGCCTTGTTCTGCATTACAAGCCATCTATTTAGCCCACTGTGCTAAACCAGCCCCTGATTTTCCTAATTTCATACCAGCCACCACAGCCATTCCGCCCATTGAAATGGTTTCTAATTAGATTGTTTACTCCCTCCCTCCTGCACAACACTCCCTTTACATTGACCAAGCATGTTCAATAGAAGGACAGCAGCAGCCAGTCTGATCCCTAAATATTATCTTCAAACTAATAGCTACTTATTTCAATACACACACCAATTTATCTTAGCATAGGGGACCAATTAAACCCTTGACAACTGAAAAACTTTCACCAAATTAAACTATTAAGATAAAACATTTTAACAGTTTATCCACCAGCTTATAACGAGGTCCACTTCCAAGTGTCTCATATCCATTGTTTACCGTTTGTCGAAAACAAAAAATCTTTCTGCTCTTGTCCTGGTCATCAGCAAACTCCCCATCATGGTTCGCACTCATTAGAGCAACAAGCTCTTTTGGAACAGATACCTAAATGGGAACAAAAAATGATTAAACTGCCTAGTTATCTCAGTAACTTTAAGATAGAAAAGTAAAGCTACAGATACCTCACATAATGGATTAAAATACAATAGTTTTAATACAATTCTGAAGCAAAAGTTAACAAGTTTCTTCTAAAAGCATTTAGAATCCCACAACACAGGAGTCTATTCAGCCCATTGAAGGAGCTGTTCAATTAGTCCCACTCCCCTGCAGTTTTTTTCTTTATCCAAGTATTTATCTTTCTTTTTGAAAGTTACTATTGAATCTGTTCCACAACGCCTTTCAGGGAGTGCATTCCAGATCATTCCCCCACTGGATCGTTTGTCAACGACCTTGATGCCCAAAGATGTGCAGGTTAAGTGATTGGCCATGCTAAATTTCATCTTGGTGTTCACAGATGTGCAGGTTAGGTGGGTTATGGGGTTACGGGGATAGGGTGGAAGAGTGGACCGAGGTAGGGTCCTCTTTCAGAGGGTTGGTGTCGATTTGATGGGCCGAATCACCACCTTCTGCACTGCAGAAAGTCTATGATTCTATCTTTAATCTGTCCCCTCTGGGTACCGACCATTCTGACACGTCAAAGTTTCCCTTTTTGTTTACTTGATTTAAAACCCCTCCATTTTAAATTCCTTCATCAAATTTCCCCTTCATCTTCTCTGCGCTAAAAACGATCCCACATAACGGAAGACACTCATATTTGGTATTCTTCTGATAAATCTCCTCTACACACTCTTCAAAGCTTTGATAATCCTTCAAAGTAAAGTAGTGTCCAGAATTCGACAACACTGCAGCTCAGCGCCGGCCCTAGGGTTGCTGGCGCCCCGGGCAAGATGAACTTCGGCGCCCTTGGGGGGGGGGGGCGAGCGGGGCGGGGCCGAGGGGGCGGGGCGAGGCCGAGCGGGGGGCGGACCCGAGGGGGGGGCAGGGGGCGGACCCGAGGGGGGGGGGCGGACCCGAGGGGGGGGGGGGGGGGGGCGGACCCGAGGGGGGGGGGGGGGGGGGCGGAGGGGGGGGCGGAGGGGGGGGGACTGAGGGGGGTGGGCGGGGGAGAGGACCGAGCGGGGGGGTGGGGGCGGACCGGGGTGGGGGCGGACCGGGGGGGGGGCCGCCATGGGGGAGGGCGGCCACCGCACATGCGCTGGTTGGCGCCGGCCCAACTGCGCATGCGCGGGATCCGAGTCTCTGCCGCCCCCTAGCACATGGCGCCCCGGGCGACTGCCCGAGTTGCCGGTGCCTTGAGCCGGCCCTGCTGCAGCTTGAGACTTTACCAGTCGTTTTTGAAGATTGTGCGTACCATTTTCTTGTGTTTATAAGCTATGCCTCGATTCATACACACAAATATCAACTTGGGATGGCCTCATCAGCAACAACAACATTCCCATGAAAGAACTGAATTATAGAAGGATCCCACATCGCTTTTTCTCAAAAAGGTTTTTTGTCAATTTGCCCTGCCATTTGAAAGACTAGTGTATGTGCAAACTGCCAGACCTCTCTCCGAGTAACCTCTTAAAATTTACTACCATTTATATAGTCTCTCCTGATTCTGCTTCCAAAATGCAACACATTCTATGCATTAAATTCCAACTGTCGTGTAGATCTATTACACCTCCTTACATCTGTTGTTACCCTCCTCATTATTTTCCAAATTTCCAGGGTTTGTGTCATTTGTAAGCTTTGAAACTGTAGCCCAATACCCAAATCAAGTTCATTAATGCACAGCAAAAGTGCAGTGGTCCTAATATTGTCTCCGGGAAAATAATATACATAAGACATGGAACAGAAACCGGCCAACAATTGTTGACCACAACATTCTACTTTGCACCCACACTGCCTCTGTAATCCCATGTACTTCAATTTATTTAATGTAGATACATCTACCAAGGCACTGGCAGGAAATGGAATAAAGCGCCAAATTGATTAATAAAGTTATAAAAGCCCATTTGGATGGTAAAGCAGTTTTTTAAAAAAATACCCTTGTATAGTGATGAAATGATCACATTTAATAAAGTGGAGTTCAATGGGGTATCCAGTATCCTCACTTTGATTCTTTAATGTAATTTGCCACTCTTTTACCCACAAGTGAAGATCATTTTCACTTACTGTTTCACACTAAGTGAAAAATGATACAAAAGGAAACAAAAACTGTGCCAAGACAAACAGTCAAGTTTCAATAAATGTCAGCCTTTGTCTCCAGAGCACACGATTGCATAAAAATATTTTGGAAGGGAGGGTTGTGGGCAGATAGATGATGCAAATTAATAAATAAACAAAGACTGATCACACCCAAAAGACTGCCTTTCATTGTCTAATGAAAAGCAAGTTTGGAGGAATTTAAAGCCAAGATGTCATGACCTTGGCAACCAAAAAGAAACAGCATCACAAGTAAGGTTGCAAAACATATTAGCTTTAAACCGATCCACAGGAACTTCAAAAGTGGCCAATCAAATGATTTAATGAAGCCTGTTCTTTCCACACAAATTGAGCATAGTGTAAAGTTCAAAGAACTGAGCAATAAGTTGGAGCAGCCTAGTACTAACAGCAATGCAATCGTGTCAGCACCTTAGTTTGGTTTGGGCAATAAATCTCCATTCATTTTACTGGCCTACGTGTAGTTACCTACCCGAGCATAATACGTGCTTTTCACAGAGGGCGTGTCCTGGCAAGGGATCATGCTTCGGCAATGTATAGCCTATAAATACACAAAAACACAATAATTACAGATCAGACTCTAACACTTGACTTTAACAGATAAATAATTTAGCACCTGATCAGTTAGATAAAATGAAAAATCAGCCTCAGTGTTTTTTTTGCAGATTTTTAATACTTGATTAACCATTATCCCAAAGCTCTGATACTAAACAGTAACTCACTAGAAAGGCTCTTTCATAAAACCAACATAAATCTTTAATATTAACATTAGTGTTGTTCAGACATATCCAAGTGATACAATTCTGACCTCATAATGGGTCAGGTTGGAAATATACGAGAAATAGTTCTAATACTGGGCATCCTCACACACGCAACACTCACCCTGCTCATTGCACAATGCCAGAAACCCCTCCTCAGCCTGCTCAGTTCCCAGGGGCCCAGAGACAGCCTCTCAGAGCGCTGGTTGCTGAAGGTTGACTAGGCAGCCTATGAGCATTCAATGCTTCAAGAGGTCTTGCTCTACATGGCATATTTAATTTTGCAATTTAAGAGTTTGCATGTTCCAACCAGCGTTTACTGGTAATGTGGTAGCCACCAGCTTTGCGGGCCCCCGACTGGACCTTTACAGACCCCTGGTGTTCTACAGACCCCAGTTTGGGAACTCCTGGTCTAGGCAGTAACGTGTGGCGCCGTGATCGTTTCGTGGTTAGGACTCCGCGTTGTGGTCGCAGCAACCTCGGTTCGAATCCGAGTCACAGCAGCGATAAGGGGATTTGTTTTAAAAAGGGCAGCAGGGTAGCATGGTGGTTAGCATAAATGCTTCACAGCTCCAGGGTCCCAGGTTCGATTCCCGGCTGGGTCACTGTCTGTGTGGAGTCTGCACGTCCTCCCCCTGTGTGCGTGGGTTTCCTCCGGGTGCTCCGGTTTCCTCCCACAGTCCAAAGATGTGCGGGTTAGGTGGATTGGCCATGCTAAATTGCCCGTAGTGTCCTAATAAAAGTAAGGTTAAAGGGGGGGCTGTTGGGTTACGGGTATAGGGTGGATACGTGGGTTTGAGTAGGGTGATCGTGGCTCGGCACAACATTGAGGGCCGAAGGGCCTGTTCTGTTCTATGTTCTAGATGTTCTTAGCCAAACTATTACTGTCGAGTGGCTACACAGAGGCCTTGGCCAGGCTGGAAATGATTTAACTGGCTTGTTGCGGTGGGATCTGGGTGAATGAGAAGTGGGTTCTATGATGAGAGTCATTTATTTTTAAAATATTTTTATTCTCCTCCTATTTCACATTTTCTCCCAAATTTGCACCCACCAACAATAAACAATAGTGAATATAATGTCAATCCCCATACCAAGAACAATCCCATCCTCCCACCAACCCCCAAACAACTGCCCGCATGTTAACATAAACAAATAACAAAAAGGAATCGGGAATCACCATTAACACATACAGTCCCCCTCCCAACACCCCACCTCACCCTCACTAATGTTCGATGTTATCCAATTCTTGAAAGTGCATAATGAATAATGCCCATGAATTGTAGAACCCCTTCATCCTTCCCCTCAGTTCAAACTTAACCTTCTCAAGAGTCAAGAATTCCAACAGGTCCCCCCGAATGAGTGTAATTTCTGATGGATGTTTTCCTCCTGTCACAGGTCCTCAGCTGTTACACCGCAAATGTGCTGGGTTTAACCATATAGAGTAGCGTGAGGGAATGTGTACTGCTGTGCATTAAGAAAGGAACTGAAGAACAGCAGGCTTGGGCTAAAGTAAACCTTGTCTGTAGCCTGGTGCAATTGAATTAACTAAACTAATCTCAGCAAGGATAGCAATTACCTACTTGTTGGTGGTGATGGGGGGCACTTAAGTCTGAAAGCCAAGACAGGCGAGTTGGTTGAAGAGAGACTGTGATGATTTGCATTACGGAGTTGAATTGTACATCGATCTGGCCTCAGGCATTTTTGACTTGCGTCAGTCCACCACTGGAGACAGAAGCCATTGTCCTTCAGACCGCTTTCTTCCTTTAAGACATTCCTTTAAACTTAATTCTTTGACCAAGCTTTTGATCACCTGCCCTCAAATCGCCTGATGTGACTAGGTGTTAAATTTTGCTTGAAGATACTGCTGAAAAATGCTTTGGGATCTTTTATAACTTTACAAGAACCATACAAATGCAAGGTGATGTTGTGCATGCATGCAGAGCTGAGAAACAGCCAATCAGACAATGTCAACTGGTTTGCAAAACAACGTAAATAGCGAAGACAGTCGCAGAGCTGAGTAAGCATGATTAAATCAGTTGTTTCACAGTGTAATTGCTGCAAAAGTACTAATACATAGAATTATGTGCATGTTTCGCAATACAATCTTAACAGAGCCTCTTAGCCAATCCATAAAACTGCAATTTCAGGAACTGCAGGTATGAGAATATGAAATTTAGAAAGCAGACAAAGAAACAATAGGTGCCCTGCCCAACTTCAGCACAGGAAAATTAAAAAACCTAGATCACAAAGAGATGGTATAACAAACTTTATGAATAGTCACTAATTTCCTAGGTCTGCTATTATTCCCAGCTCGGAGTAAAAATTCTCAATTCAATAATAATCATGAGAAGTTTAGGGTTTGAACTCACACTCATCAGAAATTGGTCAAGCTTATTCTACTTAATAAAACAAATTTAAGCTATATTTAAACGCAGAAGTCCACTGCATGATGTAAAGAAGCAATTCAGGTATTCTAAATATTGTACCTGACATTGGCTGAACAGGTATGGGTGCTTCTTCCCGGCTGTCTGTTCTGCAGTGAGCCACTGCAAAGCTGAAGCTTCTGGTGATGTCTCATATGAAACCTCCACAACCACATGCTGGCCCCTGCAGGATTAGAAAGGTTACAAATCGCTATCAATAAACTCACATCGTTCCTCCAATAGAATGGTGCAAGAAAATCTCAGGCTTCACACCCTTTTCATGCAGAGTTAGTTGATATCCTTACCGAGATTCATTTAGTTAATTCAATTGTCTTTATTGTTCCAAATGGCAGGAAATGCAAATATGCCACCCATTTATTCCTGAGAGAAACTTGTATGCAGAAATGAAACAGAGATGAGTTTAGCTGTGATTCACCCATCTTGGACTAGATTGCCATTTTAAGATTAGCTCAGTTGGTAGTACCCTAGTTGGTAAACCTCTTAGCAAAGAATCAAACCACTCCAAGTCTTAAGCACACGACCTAGCCCAATATTTTGAATAACTATGATTTAGTGGCGATTACTGAAACATGGTTAAAGGATGGTCACAACTGGGAGTTAAATATCCAAGGGTATCAAACTATTCGGAAGGGCGGAGTGGATGGTAAGGGAGGTGGTGTAGCTCTGTTATTTAAGGATGACATCCCGGCAATAGTAAGGGATGACATCGGTGCTATGGAGGATAAGGTTGAATCCATTTGGGTGGAAATCAGGACGAGTAAGGCGAAAAAGTCACTGAGAGTAGTCGTCTATAGGCCACCAAATAGTAACATTATGGTGGGGCAGGCAACAAACAAAGAAATAACTGATGCATGTAGAAATGGTACAGCAGTTATCATGGGGGATTTTAATCTAAATGTCGATTGGTTTAACCAGGTCAGTCAAGGCAGCCTTGAGGAGGAGGTGTTTATAGAATGTATCCGCGATAGTTTCCTAGAACAGTATGTAATGGAACCAACAAGGGAACAAGCGGTCCGAGATCTGGCCCTGTGTAATGAGACAGGATTGGTTAATGATCTCATAGTTAGGGATCCTCTCGGAAGGAGCGATCACAATATGGTGGAATTTAAAATACAGATGGAGGGCGAGTAGGTAAAAATCAAACACTAGTGTTTTGTGCTTAAACAAAGGAGATTACAATGGGATGAGAGAAGAACTAGCTAAGAAGAACTGGGAGCAAAGACTTTATGGCGAAACAGTTGAGGAACAGTGGAGAACCTTCCAAGCGATTTTTCACAGTGCTCAGCAAAGGTTGATACCAACAAAAAGGAAGGATGGTAGAAAAAGGGAAAATCGACCGTTGATATCTAAGGAATTAAGGGAGAGTATCAAATTGAAGGAAAAAGCATACAAAGTGGCAAAGATTAGTCGGAGACTAGAGGTCTGGGAAATCTTTAGGGGGCAACAGAAAGCTACTAAAAAAGCTATAAAGAGTAAGATAGATTGAGAATAAATTTGCTCAAAATATAAAAACAGATAGTAAAAGTTTCGACAAATATATAAAATAAAAAAAGAGTAGCTAAGGTAAATATTGATCCTTTAGAGGATGAGAAGGGAGATTTAATAATGGGAGATGAGGAAATGGCTGAGGAACTGAACAGGTTTTTTGGGTCGGTCTTCACAGTGGAAGACACAAATAACATGCCAGTGACTGATAGAAATGAGGATATGACAGGTGAGGACCTTGAGATTATTGTTATCACTAAGGAGGTAGTGATGGGCAAGTTAATGGGGCTAAAGGTAGACAAGTCTCCTGGCCCTGATGGAATGCATCCCAGAGTGCTAAAAGAGATGGCTAGGGAAATTGCAACGGCACTAGTGATAATTTACCAAAATTCACTAGACTCTGGGGTGGTCCTGGTGGATTGGAAATTAGCAAATGTGACACCACTATTTAAAAAAGGAGGTAGGCAGAAAGCGGGTAATTATAGACCAGTGAGCTCAACTTCGGTATTAGGGAAGATGCTGGAATCTATCATCAAGGAAGAAATAGCGAGACATCTGGATGGAAATTGTCCCATTGGGCAGACACAGCATGGGTTCACAGAGGGTAGGTTGTGCCTAACTAATATCGTGGAATTTCTTGAGGGCATTACCAGTGCGGTAGATAATGGGGAGCCAATGGATGTGGTATATCTGGATTTCCAGAAAACCTTTGACAAGGTGCCACACAAAAGGTTGCTGCACAAGATAAAGATGCATGGCATTAAGGGTAAAGTAGTAGCATGGATAGAGGGTTGGTTAATTAATAGAAAGCAAAGAGTGGGGATTAATGGGTGTTTCTCTGGTTGGCAATCAGTAGCTAGTGGTGTCCCTCAGGGCCTGCAATTGTTCACAATTTATAGATGGTTTGGAGTTGGGGACTAAGGGCAATGTGTCCAAGTTTGCAGACGACACTAAGATGAGTGGTAAAGCAAAAAGTGCAGAGGATACTGGAAGTTTGCAGAGGATTTGGATAGGTTAAGTGAATGGGCTAGGATCTGGCAGATGGAATACAATGTTGACAAATGAGGTTATCCATTTTGGTAGGAATAACAGCAAACGGGATTATTATTTAAATGATACAATATTAAAACATGCTGCTGTGCAGAGAGACCTGGGTGTGCTAGTGCATGAGTCACAAAAATTTGGTTTACAGGTGCAACAGGTGATTAAGGCGGCAAATGGAATTTTGTCTTTCATTACTAGAGGGATGGAGTTTAAGACTAGGGAGGTTATGCTGCAATTGTATACGGTGCTAGTGAGGCCACACCTGGAGTAGCGTGTTCAGTTTTGGTCTCCTTACCTGAGAAAGGACGTACTGGCACTGGAGGATGTGCAGAGGAGATTCTCTAGGTTAATTCCAGAGCTGAAGGTGTTGGATTACGAGGAGAGGTTGAGTAGACTGGGACTGTACTCGTTGGAATTTAGAAGGATATGGGGGGATCTTATAGAAACATATAAAATTATGAAGGGAATAGATAGGATAGATGCGGGCAGGTTCCACTGGCAGTTGAAAGCAGAACTAGGGGGCATAGCCTCATAATAAGGGGAATTAAATTTCGGACTGAGTTTAGGAGGAACGTCTTCACCCAAAGAGTTGTGAATCTATGGAATTCCTTGCCCAGTGAAGCAGTTAAGGTTCCTTCATTAAATGTTTTTAAGATAAAGATAGATAGTTTTTTGAAGAATAAAGGGATTAAGGATTATGGTGCTCGGGCCGGAAAGTGGAGCTGAGTCCACAAAAGATCAGCCATGATCTCATTGAATGGCGGAGCAGGCTCGAGAGGCCAGATGGCCTACTCCTGCTCCTAGTCCTTATGTTTCTTATGTTCTTATTTTAGCACCATCTTTAAGATGAGATATTAAACCTGCTCTAGTGGGCATGAAAGATGCCGAGAAGCAAGGGAACTCTCCTGAGTCAATATTCATCCCGTTGCAAATTTAAAACAGATTAATTAGTCAATTATCACATTTGCTTTATTGGATTTTTGCACTGCATAAAGAGAGTTCCTTCTTTCAATAGTGTGAATACATGTCAAAAGCTGCACTTTAAGGTGATCCTAATAATATGGAAAGTACTTTATTATTGCAAGTTCCCTGTTCTATTCTAACAGCACTCACTGGGGGGATACAGGATAGAGTAGTCTCCAGTACCTGGGTGGGAGAGGGGAAGGTTTCAGATATTTACCAGCAGCTTGCGGAGGCAGAGGAAACTCCGGTGGAGGAGCTTAAGGGCAAGTGAGAGGAAGAGCTAGGAGAGATAGAGGCAGGTCTATGGACGGAAGCCCTCAGCAGGGTTAACATCTCCTCATCAAGTGCCAGGCTCAGCCTGATACAATTTAAAGTAGTTCACCGGGCACACATGAGTGTGGCTCGGATGAGCAGGTTTTTCGGGGTAGAAGATAGGTGTGCGCGGAAAGCCCAGCAAATCATGTCCACATGTTTTGGGCATGCCCGAAACGTAAGAGGGTTTTGGCAGGGATTTGCTACGGCAATGTCCACGGTGCTAAAAACACGGGTGGTGCCGAGTCTGGAGGTGCGATCTTTGGAGTGTCGGAAGAGCCGGGAGGGGGGCGAAAGAGGCCAACATCTTGGCCTTTGCCTCCCTGGTAGCCCGGAGACTGATCTTGGTAATGTGGAGGGAGGAGAAGCCCCCCCCCCCCAGTGTAGAGACCTGGGTTATTGACATGGCTGGGTTTCTCAGTCTCGAGAAAATAAAGTTTGACTTAAGAGGGTCAACGGTCAGGTTCACCTGGAGGTGGCTGCCGTTCGTCAAGTTTCTCGGGGAAAATTTAAAAAATAATTTTTAAAAAAACAAAATGTGGCAGATGGAGTTTAACTTGGATAAGTGTGAGGTCATCAATTCTGGGTGGAAAAACGGAACAGCAACTTATTTAAATGGAGAGAGGCTTCTGGGTGCTCAGGCGCAGAGGGATCTGGATGTCCTCGTGCATGAGCCGCAGAAAACTAGCATGCAGATACAGCAGGTAAAGGAAACAAATGGAATGTTGACGTGTACAGTTAAAGGAATAGAGTATAATCTTTATTAGTGTCACAAGTAGGCTTACATTAACACTGCAATGAAGTTACTGTGAGTATAAAGGTAAGGAAGTGCTATTGCAACTGTACAAGACATAGGTGAGACCACACCTGAAGTATCGTGCAGTTTTGGTTCCCTTATTTGAGGAAAGATGTAGTGGCATTGGAGGCAGTTCAGAGGAGGTTGACTAGATTGATTCCAGAGGTTATGCGGTTTGCCTTATGATGAAAGAGTAAGCAATTTAGGCCTATACTCTAGCATTTAGAAGAATGAGGGGAGATCAAATTGACGTATATTATGATAAATGGTATAGATAAAGTAGACATGGAGCGGATGCTTCCTCTTGTGGGGTACTCAGGATAAGGTGGTCTCAGGATAAGGTGGTCTCAGGATAAGGGGCAGCAAATTTAAAACAGCAATGAGGAGAAACTACTTCTCCCAAAGGGATGCGAATCTGTGGAATTCGCTACCCCAGAGTGCAGTGGATGCTGGGACAGTGAGTAAATTTGAAGAGTTAGACAGATTTTTAATTAGCAATGGATTGAAGTGTTACGGAGAACAGACAGGATGGTGGAGTTGAAGCCATGATGAGATCAGCCATGATCATATTGAACGGTGGAGCAGAGTTGAGGCTAACCTGCCTACTCCTGCTTCAAGTTCTTCTGTTATAAGAAATAACTATTCTGTCTAACTCCACCTTCCAGCTCTTGGTCTGGAGCCCTGTAGGTAACAGCACCTCAAGCACAAATCTGGTTTTCTTGATTAATAAGGGAATTTCTTGATTAATAGGGGGATTAGGGGTTATGGGAAGAAGGCAGGAGAATGGGGATGAGGAACAAATCAGCCATGATCAAATGACAGAGCAGACTCATTCTGCTCCTATATCTTATGGTCCAAGGTGGTGGGAAGTGACTTGTCATTAGGCACCCAACAATCTTAAGTGTGGGTAGGCTTCAGGGGCCAGCTGGTCTTTTCATATCTTCGCAGCCTGTGGCAGGGAAGGAAGGGTTAAAATGGACTCTTCAGAATCGAATATGAAAGAAATCCGAAAACAAATGCCTTTAAAAATATCTCTGGATCTCTGTAAACATGCCTTTTGTTGTTGTACAAATTGCAGAACTGAGTGTGAATGCATTATAAATGGAATTGTAACAAACAAATTCAAAAGTGAGTGTCATTATAAATGTTCTCATTCCTGTAACCAGATTGATACTGGAAACTGATGTAATACTTGAAAATGAAAAAATGAAAAAGAAAATCGCTTATTGTCACAACTAGGCTTCAAATGAAGTTACTGTGAAAAGCCCCTAGTCGCCACTATCCGGCACCTGTTCGGGAAGGCTGGTATGGGAATTGAACCGTGCTGCTGGCCTGCCTTGGTCTGCTTTCAAAGCCAGCGATTTAGCCGTGTACTAAACCAGTACTTGTCAAGTTACCAGAAACTCTGCCCCATGAAGGCACAACAACATTAACAGGAGGGTGTAATTAAAGTGCAACTCTTATATTGGCAGTTTCCATGTTGAATGTAGGTGCAGGAACTTACATGGATGGATAGAAACACAAGGATATTATAAAACCTTTAAAATGGGAGCTAAATCCATTTATCCTGGTCCAACTAACCTACACCATTTAACATCACGTCACCCACAAACTACTGGGTCTTAACTCCCACCTGTGACTCCTTAGAGCACCTGTAACTCCATAGAAATCGGCTAGTGCTAAATAACAAGATTTGAGACCAATTTTAAAAATATAAGATTAAACAAAGTAGAGAACACTTTCTAGGTTTTAACATCATACCGTAGCAATTTAAATGGAAGGGAAATTGTTAAGGCCGCTCCTTTAAAGCAGTGCTTATTTCCAAGTGCAAATTTGACCTCCTGTCCATTGGCAGTAATCTTGAGTATTTTAAGGTCTCTTGTATCCAAAGTCTGTAAATAAAGGGCAAATATTGAAACTACACAAAATAATCACAGTTAAGTACGACTCAGTTTTGCTTAAATCATTTCCAAAGCTAAATCAAACAAAGCCACTTTAAGCATCCTTTAAAAACTGGAAAGCTTGATTTCACTTGCCTGCAACGAAGCAGCTGAACCCCCAAAAACTGAATATAAAAGTGTTCAACTACCAAGATTTCCTTTGTTTACTGGGGTGACAAACTAAATGAATTAAGCAAAACAAATTCAGACAGAACTAGTTTACACTTTTGTTACACAGATAACATAAATCTATAATTCTCCAACCAACACACCGGTGAAAGAAATGAACCCAGTGAGCAGTCAATACCCATAAAAGGCTACTGCAGCTCCAGCTTGCTGCCTTCAGAAGGGAAAAGAAAGTTGGGAAAGGCGGCAATAATAGTAGCATAACTTTCTCATTTTTCAAAATCAAGCAAATGTATGGTAATCTTTCAATAACGATAGCTTATCACAGGGAGTAAAATAATACATTGTAGTTTTTTTAAACTGTAGATTACAATAACTTCCACATCAGCAAAATTCAGAGAGCTAATTATCACATCATGTCACAAAGTCCATGTACCAAGGTTCTCTCCAGGAAGTGGTTCAGCAAAACGGTCTCAGTCAGATCAATTTTGCTGAGTGTGCTCCTTGGATTTTTCCAGTCAGTAGCTGCAACATTGGGAACAACTGTTATGCTGCATCTCAATCACAGCGGCAAATCAAGATAATAGTCACCAAAATGTATCCAGTCAAAGTCTGATCATATTGTCAAAGCATTACAAATAGCTAATTTACTAATCTGTAGCATAAAATGAAAACTGAACACGTGAAACTCAGCTACTGCAATTTATGAACCCAAAAGAGAAAATGCTGGAAAATCTCAGGTCTGGCAGCATCTGTAGGGAGAGAAAAGAGCTAATGTTTCGAGTCCAATGACTCTTTGTCAAAGCTTCCTTGGCGATGGACACTGTATGCCAGTGTTCTTCAAAGTCGGGGATGCGACCCGCGGGCGGGTTTCAGGAGAGCCTTTGTCCGCGGCGCTCCCGATCGCGCAAATCCCCGCGTGCAGCTGGCTTTTCATAACGCCGTCTGCAAGCGCCCGCAAACATGTCAAAATAAAATTCGGCCGCATTGCGCATACGATGATCGACGCGCATGTGCAAATCGGGCACAGTTCTGTAGTGGTTTTTATTCAATTAATTTTTTTTTTCATTTATTTTATTCATTTTATTCTTCTTTACAAGTTCGGTGGGAGGGGGGTTTAATTGATAAAATGTTACAGGGAGAAAATTCAGAACTTTGGACAGATAAGAGACTCCATACTTTCCGATACCGGAATGCTTCACCTTCATCCAACAGGCTCTATGGGAGGAGCGTGTACGAGGTCCAAACAGACCCAAAACCACTTCCTCCATTTTTGTCAGCAGCAAACAAGGTAAGAGAAAATGGCGAGTTGCAAATGTCGGCCGGCGTGGGTCGCAAATGTCGGCTGGCTGGAAAAAATGGGTCACCAGCAAAAAAAGTTAGAAGAACACTGTGGTATGCCCTCTCTACTTTCAGTACTTCTGTAAGGTGGTATACTGATTCAGAAGCAGAAGAGCTGCTGATCAGCAGGTTTCCATATTCATGTTGATCTGATGCTACGAGGTTTCATGGAATTCAGACTTCGTATTGAGGTCTCCCATTGCTCCTCAGGTCCAATAGGGTCTCCCACCCGAGTAAAAGTCTGCCCTGCCACCTCTCTCTGGCAGGGATATAGCCCCATCTCCATTTTTCTCACAGACCACTCCCCCACCTCTATAGGGCACACCCCCTGCACAGGTCATGCAACCCCCCCCCCCCCCCCGTCTCCACGGGGCACGCACACACCCCTCCGCCGTCTCCACGGGGCGCGCACACATCCCTCCGTCGTCTCCACGGGGCGCGCACACACCCCTCCGCCGTCTCCACGTGGCACGCATCAGGCTCCACAGGGCACACATCCGGCTCCACCATCTCCAAGGGGCACACGCCCCCCTCCACCATCTCCAAGTGGCATGCACCCCCCTCCACAGGGAACACAACCCCTCCCATCTCGATAAGGCGCCGCCCCTCTCCCGTCTCGATACGGCGCCGCCCCTCTCCCGTCTCGATACGGCGCACGCCCCCTCCCGTCCCCATCGGGCGCACGCCCCCTCCCGTCCCCATCGGGCGCACGCCCCCTCCCGTCCCCATCGGGCGCACGCCCCCATCGGGCGCACGCCCCCTCCCGTCCCCATCGGGCGCGCGCCCCCTCCAGAAGACGCACATCCCCTCCCATCTCCAGAAGACGTACGCCCCCTCCCATCTCCAGAAGACGCACGCCCCCTCCCGTCCCCATCGGGCGCACGCCCCCTCCCGTCCCCATCGGGCGCACGCCCCCTCCCGTCCCCATCGGGCGCACTCCCCCTCCCGTCCCCATCGGGCGCACGCCCCCTCCCGTCCCCATCGGGCGCACGCCCCCTCCCGTCCCCATCGGGCGCACGCCCCCTCCCGTCCCCATCCGGCGCACGCCCCCTCCCGTCCCCATCGGGCGCACGCCCCCTCCCGTCCCCATCGGGCGCACGCCCCCTCCCGTCCCCATCGGGCGCACGCCCCCTCCCGTCCCCATCGGGCGCACGCCCCCTCCCGTCCCCATCGGGCGCACGCCCCCTCCCGTCCCCATCGGGCGCGCGCCCCCTCCAGAAGACGCACATCCCCTCCCATCTCCAGAAGACGTACGCCCCCTCCCATCTCCAGAAGACGCACGCCCCCTCCCATCTCAAGAAGGCACACACCCCCTTCCATCTCAAGAAGGCACACACCCCCTCCCATCTCGATAAGGCACCCCCCCCCCACATCTCGATAAGGAACACACCCCCTCCCATCTCGATAAGACACACACCCCCTCCCATCTCCATAAGACGCACACCCCCTCCCATCTCCATAAGGCGTACACCCCTCCCATCTCCATAAGGCACACACCCCCTCCCATCTCCATAAGGCACACTCCCTCTCTCATCTCAATAAGGCACACCCACCCTCCCATCTCCAAAGCGCACAAACCCCACCCATCTCCAAAGGGTGCACACACCAACTTATCGCCATAGGACACATCCCCCCGTCATCTCCATAGGGCACACACACCCCCACCTGCCCCCCCCCCCCACCGGCCAATGGGCACACATCATAAAACCCTCCCCCCCCCATCTCCATGGGTCACTCATCACCCAACCCCCCTCCATCTCCATGCGTCGCACGTCACCCACCCCCAAACCCACAGGGTGCATGTCACCTCCCCCCCCAACCCACAGGGTGCACATCACCTTCCTTCCCCCCCCCCCAACCCACAGGGTGCACATCACCGCCCACCCCCCCCAACCCACAGGGTGCACGTCACCTTCCCCCCCCCCCCCCCCACAGGGTGCACGTCACCTTGCCCCCCCCCTCCACAGGGTGCACATCACCTTCTCCCCCCCCCCCCCAAACCCACAGGGTGCACGTCACCTCCCCCCTTCCCCCAAACCTATGGGGTGCACGTCGTCACCTCCCCCAAACCCACAGGGTGCACGTCACCTCCCCCCCCCCCCCAACCCCCAAACCTACAGGGTGCACGTCACCACCACCACCACCCCCCCCAAACCGACAGGGTGCACGGCACCACCACCCCCCCCCCCCCCCCAAAGTGCACATCACCTTCCCCCCCCCCCCAAAACCCACAGGGTGCACGTCAACTCCCCCCCCCCCCCCCAACAGGGTGCACGTCACCTTGCCCCCCCCCCACAGGGTGCCCATCACCTCCCCCCCCCCCCCCTCAACCGCACATCACCTCCCCCCCCCCCCCAAACCCACAGGGTGCACGTCACCTCCCCCCTCCCCCAAACCTATGGGGTGCACGTCGTCACCTCCCGCCAAACCTACAGGGTGCACGTCACCACCACCACCACCCCCCCCAAACCGACAGGGTGCACGGCACCACCCCCCCCCCCCCCCCCCCCCAAAGTGCACATCACCTTCCCCCCCCCCCCCCAAAACCCACAGGGTGCACGTCAACTCCCCCCCCCCCCCCACAGGGTGCACGTCACCTTGCCCCCCCCCCACAGGGTGCCCATCACCTCCCCCCCCCCCCCCAACCGCACATCACCTCCCCCCCCCCCCCCCCAAACCCACAGGGTGCACGTCACCTCCCCCCTCCCCCAAACCTATGGGGTGCACGTCGTCACCTCCCGCCAAACCTACAGGGTGCACGTCACCACCACCCCCCCCCCCCCCCAAACCCACAGGGTGCACGTCACCTCCCCCCCACCAAAACCCACAGGGTGCACGTCACCTCCCCCCCCCCCCACAAAACCCACAGGGTGCACGTCACCTTCTCCCACCCCAACCCACAGGGTGCTCCCCCCCCCCCCACAGGGTGCACGTCACCTTCCCCCCCCCCCCCACAGGGTGCACGTCACCTTCTCCTCCCCCCCCCCCCCACAGGGTGCACGTCACCTTCCCCCCCCCCACAGGGTGCACATCACCTCCCCCCCCCCCCCCCCAAACCGCACATCACCTCCCTCCCCCCCCCAAATCCACAGGGTGCACGTCACTCCCCCCCCCCCCCCCCCCCCCCCTAAACCCATGGGATGCACATCATCACCTTCCCCCCCCCCCCCCCCCCCAAACCCACAGGGTGCACGTCACCTCCCCCCCTCCCCCAAACCTATGGGGTGCACACCGTCACCTCCCCCCAAACCCACAGGGTGCACGTCACCACTACCCCCCCCCCCAAACCCACAGGGTGCACGTCACCTCCCCCCCACCAAAACCCACAGGGTGCACGTCACCTCCCCCCCCCCCCACACAAACCCACAGGGTGCACGTCACCTCCCCCCCCACAAACCCACAGGGTGCACGTCACCTTCTCCCCCCCCCCAACCCACAGGGTGCTTCTCCCCCCCCCCCCCACAGGGTGCACGTCACCTTCCCCCCGCCCCCCCCACAGGGTGCACATCACCTTCACCCCCCCCCCCCCACAGGGTGCACATCACCTCCCCCCCCCCCCCCCAACCGCACATCACCTCCCTCCCCCCCCCCCCAAACCCACAGGGTGCACGTCACCTCCCCCCCCCCCCTAAACCCATGGGATGCACATCATCACCTCCCCCCCCCCCCCCCCAAACCCACAGGGTGCACGTCACCTCCCCCCCCCCCCCAAAACCCACAGGGTGCATGTCACCTCCCCCCCCCCAAAACCCACAGGGTGCACGTCACCTCCCCCCCCCCCCCACAGGGTGCACGTCACCTTGCCCCCCCCCCCCCCCCCCCACAGGGTGCCCATCACCTCCTCCCCCCCCCCCCAAACCGCACATCACCTCCCCCCCCCAAACCCACAGGGTGCACGTCACCTCCCCCCTCCCCCAAACCTATGGGGTGCACGTCGTCACCTCCCCCCAAACCCACAGGGTGCACGTCACCTCTCCCCCCCCCCCCCCCAAACCTACAGGGTGCACGTCACCACCACCCCCCCCCCCCCCCCAAACCCACAGGGTGCACGTCACCTCCCCCCCCCCCCCCAAACCCACAGGGTGCACGTCACCTCCCCCCCCCCCCACAAAACCCACAGGGTGCACGTCACCTCCCCCCCCCCCCCACAAACCCACAGGGTGCACGTCACCTTCTCCCCCCCCAACCCACAGGGTGCTCTCCCCCCCCCCCACAGGGTGCACGTCACCGTTCCCCCCCCCCCACAGGGTGCACGTCACCTTCCCCCCCCCCCCCCCAAACAGGGTGCACATCACCTCCCCCCCCCCAAACCGCACATCACCTCCCTCCCCCGCCCCCCCCCAAACCCACAGGGTGCACGTCACCTCCCCCCCACCCCCCCTAAACCCATGGGATGCACATCATCACCTTCCCCCCCCCCCCCCCAAACCCACAGGGTGCACGTCACCTCCCCCCCTCCCCCAAACCTAGGGGGTGCACACCGTCACCTCCCCCCAAACCCACAGGGTGCACGTCACCACCACCCCCCCCCCCCCCAAACCCACAGGGTGCACGTCACCTCCCCCCCCACCAAAACCCACAGGGTGCACGTCACCTCCCCTCCCCCCCCCCCCACAAACCCACAGGGTGCACGTCACCTCCCCCCCCACAAACCCACAGGGTGCACGTCACCTTCTCCCCCCCCCAACCCACAGGGTGCTTCCCCCCCCCCCACAGGGTGCACGTCACCTTCCCCTCGCCCCCCCACAGGGTGCACGTCACCTTCACCCCCCCCCCCCCCACAGGGTGCACGTCACCTTCACCCCCCCCACAGGGTGCACATCACCTCCCCCCCCCCCAAAACCGCACATCACCTCCCTCCCCCCCCCCCAAACCCACAGGGTGCACATCACCTCCCCCCCCCCCCCCTAAACCCATGGGATGCACATCATCACCTCCCCCCCAAACCTACAGGGTGCACGTCACCCCCCCCCCAAAACCCACAGGGTGCACGTCACCTCCCCCCCCCCCCACAAACCCACAGGGTGCACGTCGTCACCCCCCCCCCCCCCCCCCCCAAACCCAGAGGGTGCACATCACCCCACCCAACCCACAGGGTGCACGTCACCTCCCCCCACAAACCCACAGGGTGCACATCACCTTCTCTCCCCCCCCAACCAACGGGGTGCACATCTCCTCCCTCCCTCCAACCCACAGGGTGCACATCACCTTCCCGTCCCCCCCAAACCCACAGGGTGCACATCACCTCTCCCTTTCCCCCCCCCCCAACCCACAGGGTGCACGTCACCTTCCCCCCCCAAACCCACAGGGTGCACATCACCTCCTCCTCCCCCCCCCCCAAACCCACAGGTGCACATTACCTCCTCCTCCCCCCCCAAACCCACAGGGTGCACGTCACCCCCCCCCCCCCAAACCCATGGGGTGCACATCATCACCTCTCTCCCCCGCCCCCCCAAACCCACAGGGTGCACATCATCACCTCCCCCCCCCCCAAACCCACAGGGTGCACATCATCACCTCCCCCCCCCCCAAACCCACAGGGTGCACATCATCACCTCCCCCCCCCCCCCCCAAACCCACAGGGTGCACGTCCCCCCCCCCCCCCCCAAACCCATGGGGTGCACATCATCACCTCCCCCCCCCTCCCAAACCCATGGGGTGCACATCATCACCTCCCCCCCAAACCCACAGGGTGCACGTCGCCCTCCCGCCCCCGTCCATTAGGACCGCACATCACTCCCCACCACCTCATGGGGCGCACACCTCTAACGGTTTGTGGATGAGCCTGGCAGTCGGTTTCTAAGGTGCTTCGCCCGGAGGGGTTGCATAGTGACCGGCTCTGGGTCCACTGCTCGCAGGAACCGAGGCAGTGGCCGTGTGCTTACCAGTTCGGACAGCTCGTCCCGCAGAGCTTCAACAGTCAGTGCGGCTGAAGCAGCGATCCGCCGGCTCTGGAATTCCACCCGCAGAGTGAGTGCGAGATGGCGAGTGGTGAAGTGCTCCGTTGCAGTGAACGAGCTGCTGTCTGACTGCTCGGCCATCCTCCCACTAACTGAGCCCGGACCGGCAGCTGGCACTGCGCAGGCGCCACGACAAAACCCCCTCCTGATTGGTCAGCACCAACACTTCCCAGCAGACGCCGCGGGTCTCCCGCCCACTCAAAGCGGAGCACGCGGACGTGACGGTTAGAGAGCCCAGGGCTTGGGGCGGGCGGGTCACTGGGACTGACCAATGGCAGGGGCCAGCTGTTTCTGATCACTAGTATGGCTCTGGGCCTGGCCAGTGAGGTGCTACTTGGACTGACCAATTGGGGAAGAGGTGACCCTGGGCTTGACCAATGGAGATCATAGAATTTACAGTGTGGAAGGAGGCTATTTGGCCCATCGGGTCTGCACCAGCCCTTGGAAAGAGCACAGTACTGAAGCTCACACCTCCACCCTATCCCCGTAACCCCACCTAACCACTTTTAGACAGTAAGGGCAATTTATCATGGCCAATACACCTAACCTGCACATATTTGGACTGTGGGAGGAAACCGGAGCACCCGGAGGAAACCCACGCAGACACAGGGAGAATGTGCAGACTCCGCACAAACAGTGACCCAGGCCGGGAATTGAACCTGGGACCCTGGAGCTGTGAAGCAACTTTGCTAACCACTGTGCTACTGTGCTGTCCATGGGGATTTTCTGGGCTGACCAACATTGACAGGGGCTGACCAATATGGGTGCTTCTGGGCTGACCAGCCATTGACAGGGACTGACCAATGGGGGTTATTTTGGGCTGACTAATGGAGTGAAACAGTATTTTAGTCAAGGCTTTGATTTTGTAGAGCAGGTTCTTGTGCACACATTTTGTCCAAAGCAGCACAAACAATTGTGCAGTAGAACTGGGAGACCATTTTGAGACTGGGCCAAATAAGCCTTGGAGGATCACTTGCGATTTGTTCCTAATGGGTCTATAACCACCCAGATTTGACCTGTAAATACTGGATTCATTTATTTTAAATAAATTTAGAGTACCCAATTCATTTTTTCCAATTAAGGGGCAATTTAGTGCAGCCAATCCACCTACCCTGCACATTTTTGGGTTGTGCGGACGAAACCCACGCAAACACGGGGAGAATGTGTAAACTCCACACGGACAGTGACCCAGAGACGGGATCAAACCTGGCACCCCGGCACCGTGAGGCAGCAGTGCTAACCACTGCATGACTGCGCTGCTCCAAGTACTTGGACTTCGGCATTCCCCACATCCTAGTTCAGTTTCCTACAGCATTTTAGCACATAGTCAAGGCTCACACTCGGAGCAGTACTGAGGGTGGGCTGAACTATTAGAGATGCTGGGCTGGATTCCCCACCCCGCCGCGCCACATTTCTGCCTCGACCCGCCGGCGGGATTCTCCGTTACTCAGGCCGGTCAATGCAGTTTCCCATTGTGGGGTGGGCCAACGCCATCAGGAAATCCCCGGGTGCCGGCAAAATGGAGCATACCGCCGGCGGAGAGTCCCGCCCACTGTCTTTCAGATGAAACAGTGGCCTCTCAAGTGAGTGTAAAATATTGCAGGAAGGATTAAAAGTATGACTGCTGCAGTAGTGTTATTAAAAATCCTGATTTAAAAGACTGTTTCTGGGAACCAGATGTGCAATTAAAACATCATAAAAACTCGGGTTAAAGGATTTTTGTTTGGATTAAGACGATTTCCTGTGGAGTAGTTAATTAGATACATTGTGTTTTAGCTTGGTAATATGAAAATGAAATGAAAATCGCTTATTGTCACGAGTAGACTTCAACGAAGTTACTGTGAAAAGCCCCTAGTCGCCACATTCCGGCGCCTGTCCGGGGAGGCTGGTACGGGAATCGAACCATGCTGCTGGCCTGCTTGGTCTGCTTTAAAAGCCAACGATTTAGCCGAGTGAGCTAAACCAGCCCCTAGTGAGCTAAACCAGCCCCAATATGATGTAATTAATGGGAGGAGCTCGAGTACCAGGCATTTTGCAGAGAAACAGTTTAATTTATTTTTAGATTGAGATGTGAGCAGAAACCAAGCATCTGGTCACACTGCAGTTCAGTTAAAGATTTGATTGGGAGGGATGGCACGGTGGCACAGTGGTTGGCGCTGCTGCCTCAAGGCACTGAGGGCCCGGGTTCGATCCCAGCTCCAGGTCACTGTCCGTGTGGAGTTTGCACATTCTCCCAGAGTTTGCGTGAGTCTCACCCCCACAACCCAAAGATGTGCAGGATTGGTGGAGTGGCCATGCTAAATTGCCCCTCAATTGGAAAGAAAATAATTGAGTACTCAAAATTTATTTTTTTTAAAGATTTGACTAGGGGGGACAGATCAGAAGCAAGTTTGCCTATGGCCAGGATAGGCAGTGGTGATGGCATAGTGGTATTGTCACTGGACTAATTAAGCAGAGACCCAGAGTAATGTTCTGCAGACCAGGGAACAAATCCCACCACTGCAAATGGTGAAAATCTGGAATTATAAGTCTAATGATGACTTCCAGTGGCGACCATGGAGTGAGTGGTCGCACATTTGGTGGCTCCTGCTCATGGCGGTTTTTTTGGACCTTTTCCCCGATTAACGGGTGGATCTGAGGAGGTAAAAAGATGCAGGAGAGCTAGTAGAAGAGAGTGACACACTGGTGCATGGAGCTGAGGGCCAGAAGCAGTCAAAAAATAGAACAGAATGCAAAAGCCGGTGCAGTGTCTCCAACACACGTGGGGATGGCGGAGGGTCAGGGAGCAGCCCTCCTAGCTCAGTGGTCAACAGAGCAGCTGGTGAGCTGCCAGAATGGGAAGTTCACCCAGCAATGCAAGGAGAATCTGTAGGACCTGGCCCGGGCAGTGGATTCAATTAAGGCGGTGATCGACTGCGTGGAGACGAGGCTGGAGGCCCAGGGTCAGGTGATCCAGAAGGTGGAGGTGGTGGTGGGGGAACACGGGGAGCAGTTCGCCTTGATGGCAGCGGAGATGGGTCTGATGCGGGACCAGCGGAGGCGGACTCCAGGAGAAAGTCGAAGACCTGGAGAACCGGTCATGCAGTCAGAATATTAGGATTGTGGCCTGCCAGAGGGGAGTGAGGGAGCTGACGCCGGCACGTATGTGGGGAAGGTGTTGCAGAAGCGGGGGCGTGGGGGGGATGGGCTGGCTCTTCCGCATTTTATAAATTATTATTGGATGGCGAATATAGCGATGGTCAGGAAGTGGGTACTGGGAGAGGGATCGGTTTGGCAGTGGGTGGAAGCGGCCTCATGTAAAGACACGAGTTTGGGGGCACTGTTAACGGCACCTCTGCCGTTCTCGCCGGCTCGGTACTCCACAGGCCCGGCAGTAGTGGCAGCCCTGAGGGTGTGGGGACAGTAGCAGCTGCACATGGGACTGGAAGGTGCATCTGTGTGGGCGCCGATATGTGGTAGCCATCAGTTCACTCCGGGGTCTTTGATGGGGGGGTTCCAGAGGTGGCAGTGGGTGGGGATCGAGAAAGTTTTAGACCTTTTTATTGATGAGGGCTTCCTGAGCTTGGAGGAGTTGGAGGAGGAGTTCGAGCTGCCAGGTGGGAATCGGTTCTGGTATCTGCAAGTGAGGGCTTTGTGCGGAGTCAGGTTTTGACCTTCCCGCACCTGCCTACCCAGGGGCTACAGGATAAGGTGGTGTCGAGAACAGGAGTAGGAGAGGGGAATGTTTCTGGATCTATAAGGATATGATGGAATGGGAGGGAGTCCCGATAAGGGAGGTGAAAAGAAAATGGGAAGATAATCATGGGGACATCAATGTACAGGTGGACTGGGAAAACCAGGTTGGTAGTGGACCTCAAGAAAAGTGATTTGTGGAATATCTAAGAGATGTTTTTTTGGAGCAGCTTGTGACAGAATCTACCAGGGAACAGGCAACTCTGGATTTGGTGATGTGTAATGAGGCAGACTTAATTAGGGATCTTAAGGTGAAGGGACCCTTAGGGAGCAGTTTGAGAGGGAATTAAATAATTAAATAAGGGTAACTGCAAAGGCATGAGGGAGGAGCTGACCAATATTGATTGGAAAAGGAGCTCTGCAGGAAGACAGTGGAACAGCAATGGCAGAGGTTTTGGGGGGTTATTCGGGAGGGACAAAAGGAGGAGGAAATATGCTAAGGGGAGAACAAGGCATCCATGGTTGACGGGGGAAGTCATGGACAGCATAAAAGCAAAAGAAAAAGCATACAAAATGTGAGCATTAGTGGGAAGGCAGAGGATTGGGAAATCTTTAAAAGTGAGCAGAGGACAACCAAAAAAGCTCTAAGGGGAGAAGATGAAATATGAATGCAAGCTAGCTAGTAATATAAAATAAGATAGACAGAGTTTTTTCAAATATATAAAAGGTAAGAGAGAGGTAAAAATAGACATTAGACCACTGGAAAATGTGGCTAGAGAAGTAATAGTAGGCAACAAAGAAATGGCAGAGGAACTGAATAGTTACGTTGCAATAGACTTCACGTGGAAGACACCAGTGGGATGCCAAAGCTCCAGGAGAATCGGGGGCAGAGGTGAGTGCAGTGGCCATCCCTAAGGAGAAGGTTCTGGGGAAAATGAAAGGTCTGAAGGTGGATAAGTCACCTGGACCGGATGGATGACACCCCAGGTTCTAAAAGAGATAGCTCAGGGGATTGTGGAGGCATTGGTGATGATCTTTCAGGAATCACTGGAGGCCAGAAGGGTTCCAGAGGTCTGGAAAGCGGCTAATGTAACACTGCTGTTTAAGAAGGGAGGGAGACGGAAGACGGGAAATTATAGGCCAGTAAGCCTGACTTCAGTCATTGGGAAGATTTTAGAATCCATTATTAAAGATGAGATTGCAGAGTACTTGGAAGTACATGATAAAATAGGACTGAGTCAGCACGGCTTCATCAAAGGGAGGTCATGTCTGACAAATCTGTTCCTTGAGGAGGTAACAAACAAGTTAGACACAGGAGAACCAGTAGACGTGATTTATTTAGATCTCCAGAAGGCCTTTGACACGGTGCCGCTGAGGAGACTGTTAAATAAGTTAGCAGCCCATGGTGTTAAGGGTAAGATCCTGGCATGGATAGAGGATTGACTGACTGGCAGAAGGCAGAGAGTGGGGATAAAGGGCTCCTTTTCAGGATGGCAGCCGGTGACTAGTGGTGTGCCTCAGGGGTCTGTGCTGGGACTACAACTTTGCACAATATACATTAATGATCTGGAAGAAGGAACTGAAGGCACTGTTGCTAAGTTTGCAGATGATACAAAGATATGTAGAGGGACAGGTAGTATTGAGGAAGCTGGGGGGCTGCAGAAGGATTTACAAAGAACAAAGAAAATTACAGCACAGGAACAGGCCCTTCGGCCCTCCCAGCCTGTGCCGATCCAGATCCTTTATCTAAACCTTTCTCCTATTTTCCAAGGTTTACTTCCCTCTGTTCCCGCCCGTTCATATACCCGTCTAGATGCCTCTTAAATGACGCTATCGTGCCCGCCTCTACCACCTCCGCTGGTAAAGCGTTCCAGACACCCACCACCCTCTGCGTTAAAAAACTTTCCATGCACATCTCCCTTAAACTTTCCCCCTCTCACTTTGAAATCGTGACCCCCTTGTAACTGACACCCCCACTCTTGGAAAAAGCTTTTTGCTATCCACCCTGTCCATACCTCTCATAATTTTGTAGACCTCAATCAGGTCCCCCCTCAACCTCCGTCTTTCCAATGAAAACAATCCTAATCTACTCAACCTTTCTTCATAGCTAGCCCCCTCCATACCAGGCAACATCCTGGTGAACCTCCTCTGCACCCTCTCGAAAGCATCCACATCCTTCTGGTGATGTGGCGACCAGAACTGCACGCAGTATTCCAAATGTGGCCTAACCAAAGTCCTATACAACTGTAACGTGACCTGCTAACTCTTGTACTCAATACCCCGTCCGATGAAGGCAAGCATGCTGTATGCCTTCTTGACCACTCTATCAACCTGCGTTGCCACCTTCAGGGTACAATGGACCTGGACTCCCAGATTTCTCTGTACATCAATTTTCCCCAGGACTCTTCCATTGAACGTATAGTCCGCTCTTGAATTTGATCTTCTAAAATGCACCACCTCGCTTTTGCCTGGATTAAACTCCATCTGCCATTTCTCTGCCCAACTCTCCAATCTATCTATATTTTGTTGTATTCTCTGTCAGTCCTCCTCGCTATCTGCAACTCCACCAATCTTTGTATCGTCTGCAAACTTGCTAATCAGACCACCTATACCTGCCTACAGGTCATTTATGTAGATCACAAACAACAGTGGTCCGAGCACGGATCCCTGTGGAACACCACTAGTCACCCTTCTCCATTTTACATAGACATAGAAATTACAGTGCAGAAGGAGGCCATTCGGCCCATCGAGTCTGCACCGGCTCTTGGAAAGAGCACCCTACCCCCTACCCAAGGTCAACACCTCCACCCTATCCCCATAACTCAGTAACCCCACCCAACACTAAGGGCAATTTTGGACACTAAGGGCAATTTATCATGGCCAATCCACATAACCCGCACATCTTTGGACTGTGGGAGGAAACCGGAGCACCCGGAGGAAACCCACGCACACACGGGGAGGATGTGCAGACTCCGCACAGACAGTGACCCAAGCCGGAATTGAACCTGGGACCCTGGAGCTGTGAAGCAATTGTGCTATCCACAATGCTACCATGCTGCCCGTTTACGTTAAATTTCATCCGCTGCCGTGATGGGGTTTGAACCCATGTCCCCAATGTATTATTCTTGAATACTAGTCCAGTGACTTTACCAAATGCCCAACATATTTTGAGACACTCCCTTCCACCACTACTCTGTCTCCTGTTACCCAGCCAGTTCTTTATCCATCTAGCTAGTACACCCTGAACCCCATACGACTTCACTTTTGCCATCAACCTGCCATGGGAAACCTTATCAAACGCCTTACTAAAGTCCATGTATATGACATCTACAGCCCTTCCCTCATCAATTAACTTTGTCACTTCCTCAAAGAATTGTATTAGGTTTGTAAGACATGACCTTCCCTGCACAAAACCATGCTGCCTAACACTGATAAGTCTATTTTCTTCCATATGTGAATAGGTCCTATCCCTCAGTATCTTCTCCAGTTTGCCTACCACTGACGTCAAGCTCACAGGTCTATAATTCCCTGGATTTTCCCTGCTACCCTTCTTAAACAAAGGGACAACATTAGCAATTCTTCAATCCTCCGGGACCTCACCCATGCTCAAGGATGCTGTAAAGATATCTGTTAAGGCCTCAGCTATTTCGACCCTCGCTTCCCTCAGTAACCTGGGATAGATCCCATCCGGTCCTGGGGACTTGTCCACCTTAATGTCTTTTAGAATATCCAAAATTTCCCCCTTCCGTATGACAGCTTGACCTAGAGTATTTAAACATCCATCCCTAGCCTCAACATCCGTCTTGTCCCTCTCCTTTGTGAATACCGATGCAAAGTACTCATTAAGAATCTCACCCATTTCCTCTGACTCCACGCATAAATTCCCTCTTTTGTCTTTGAGTGGGCCAATCCTTTCTCTAGTTACCCTCTTGCTCCTTACATACGAATAAAAGGCTTTGGGATTTTCCTTAACACTGTTAGCCAAAGATATTTCATGACCCCTTTTAGCACTCTTTATTGCGCGTTTGAGATTCGTCCTACTTTCCTGATATTCCTCCAAAGCTTCATCAGTTTTGAGTTGCCTCAATCTTATGAATGCTTCCTTTTTCATCTTAGCTAGTCTCACAATTTCACCCGTCATCCATGGTTCCCTAATCTTGCCTTTTCTATCTCTCATTTTCACAGAAACATGTCTGTCCTGCACTCTAATCAACCTTTTCTTAAAAGACTCCCACATTTCGAATGTGGATTTACCCTTAAACAGCTGCTTCCAATCCACATTCCCTAGCTCCTGCCGAATTTTGTTATACTCTGCCTTTCCCCAATTTAGCACTCTTCCTTTCGGACCACTCTTGTCCTTGTCCATGAGTATTCTAAAACTTACGGAATTGTGATCGCTATTCCCAAAGTAATCACCGACTGAAACATCAACCACCTGGCCGGGATCATTCCCCAACACCAGGTCCAGTATGGCCCCCTCCCGAGTTGGACTATTTACATACTGCTCTAAAAAAACTCTCCTGGATGCTCCTTACAAACTCTGCTCCATCTACACCTCCAACACTACACAAATCCCATTCAATGTTGGGGAAATTAAAATCTCCCATCACAACCAACCTATTGCTCCGACATTTTTCTATAATCTGTCTGCTTATTTGTACCACTTCTTCATGCTCGCTTTTGGGATGCCTGTAGTAAAGTCCCAACAATGTAACTGCACCCTTCCTATTTCTTAACTCCACCCATATTGCCTCAGTGCTCGAATCCTCCATCGTGCTCTCCTTAATCACAGTAAGAAGTCTTACAACACCAGGTTAAAGTCCAACAGGTTTGTTTCAAACACGAGCTCATTCACCTGAAGAAGGAGCCGTGCTCCGAAAGCTCGTGTTTGAAACAAACCTGTTGGACTTTAACCTGGTGTTGTAAGACTTCTTACTGTGCTCACCCCAGTCCAACGCCGGCATCTCCACATCATGGCTCCTTAATCACAGCTGTGATATCATCTCTGACGAGTAATCCAACTCCTCCCCCCCTTCTAAGGCAGACATCAGTTCGCAAGACACTTCAAGGTGAGTGTAACATAGACAGCTTATCTGCCATAGCGCTTCATTGCTCCTAATGGACTGAACTCTGCTGGGGCAGACCAGTTTGAACTGTCCAGCTCCATCCTGAGCTAGTCTTCATAGACAGTACTGTGTTGCTGGATTCATTGACCCTCCCCTTTCACTGACTCGGCTCAGCACTGCGCCCGAGCTTGGGGAGTGCACAAACCATTGCATGTCTGGACAGCACTCTGCTGTGGTACTCTTGCAGCCTACACTCTGAAGAGACTGAAGCTCGACCGGGAGTGGGGCTGACAACGCCATGGGGGGAAGTGTGTAACGAGGGCTGGGCCAAAGGGAGGGCAAACACAATTGGGGCAATGAGGAAGGAGAGTTATGCAAGGCCAGGGGGCTTGACGGAAGACCGAAGGGGCAGACCTTGACAAGGCTGCATGAAAAGCTCAAGCACAAGAGGGTCAAAGGGATACCACATATTTTATTCAGGGGGATGCATGCAGAGGTTTGTTAGTGTGGCACTTTAGCAATGGTTTGCACCAGCACTCAGAGGTCGCAGCTGTATTTGTTTTGGAGGGTCACTGCTGTCCTGAATCCTCTTTAGAAATGGGAACTATGTCAAGACTCCTGTTTTAATGCAGGGGCTGGCAGACAGGAGTCAGAGAGTGAAGACATTCCAACTGCAAAAAGGAAAGGAGTCACACATAACAGGCAGTTTAGGGGCTATGTGGACCACACAGTCAGATGTTTGAGATCGGAGGCTGTGCAGAAGGCAGAGCCATGCAGCAGGAGCAATCATTGGTAATGTGGTGTGCCTCAGCTTTAGGGAAGGACAGGACTGTATGCTCGACAGGGAAAAAGCACATTATAATGTGCAATCGGTCTTACAGACCGCTGTCCTTGGGTTTGGCAGACTTTGTATTGGGTTGCAGAGAGCATGGTGATGGTGACTGGGGGCACCTGCAGCTTTGCATCAGTATACACCAAAGAGAAAGAATTGGTGGATGTTGAGTCTGGAGAAGGTTGTGTAGATAGCCTGGGTCACATTGAGATCCAAAAAGATGAGGTGTTGGGCGTCTTGAAAAATATTAAGGTGGATAAGTCCCCAGGGCCTGATGGGATCTACCCCAGAATACTGAAGGAGGCAAGAGAGGAAATTGCTGAGGCCTTAACAGAAATCTTTGGATCCTCACTGTCTTCAGGTGATGTCCCGAAAACTGGAGAATAAACAAAGTTGTTCCTCTGTTTAAGAAGGGCAGCAAGAATAGTCCAGGGAACTACAGGCCGGTGAGCCTTACGTCAGTGGTAGGGAAATTGCTGGAGAGAACTCTTCGAGACAGGATCTACTCCCATTTGGAAGCAAGTGGTCGTATTAGCAAGAGGCAGCACAGTTTTGTGAAGGGGAGGTCGTGTCTCACTACCTTGATAGAGTTTTTCGAGGAGGTCGCAAAGGTGATTGATGCAGGTAGGTCAGTGGATGTTGTCAAGATGGACTTCAGTAAGGCCTTTGACAAGGTCCCTCATGGCAGACTGGTACAGAAGGTGAAGTCACAGAGGATCAGAGGTGAGCTGGCAAGATGGATACAGAACTGGCTAGGTCATAGAAGGCAGCAATGGAAGGGTGCTTTTCTGATTGGAAGGCTGTGACTAGTGGTGTTCAGTGCTGGGACCTTTGCTGTTCATAGTATATATAAATGATTTGGAGGAAACTATAACTGGTCTGATTAGTAAGTTTGCAGACGACACAAAGGGTGGTGGAATTGTGGATAGCGATGAGGACTGTCAGAGGATACAGCAGGATTTAGATAATTTGGAGACTTGAGCAGAGATGGCAGATGGAGTTTAATCCGGACAAATGTGAGGTAATGCATTTTGGAAGGTCTAATGCAGGTCAGGAAAATACAATGAATGGTAGAACTCTCAAGAGTATTGACAGTCAGAGAGATTTTGGTGTACAGGTCCACAGGTCACTGAAAGGGGCAACACAGGTGGAGAAGGTAGTCAAGAAGACATCCGGCATGCTTGCCTTCATTGGCCGGGGCATTGAGAATAAAAATTGGCAAGTCATGTTGCAGCTGTATAGAACCTTAGTTAGGCCACACTTTGACTATAGTGTTCAATTCTGGTTGCCACAGTACCAGAAGGATGTGGAGGCTTTAGAGAGGATGCAGAAAAGATTTATCAGGATGTTGCCTGGTATGGAAGGCATTAGCTATGAGGAGAGGTTGAATAAACTTGGTTTGTTCTCACTGGAGCGAAGGAGGTTGAGGGGCGACCTGATAGAGGTCTACAAAATTATGAGGGACGTAGACAGTGGATGGCCAGATACTTTTTCCCAGGGCAGAGGGGTCAATTACAAGAGGGCATAGGTTTAAGGTGCGAGGGGCAAGGTTTAGAGGAGATGTAGGAGGCAAGTTTTTTACACAGAGGGTAGTGGGTGCCTGGAACTCGCTGCCAGAGGAGGTGGTGGAAGCAGGTATGATAGTGATGTTTAAGGGGCATCTTGACAAATACATGAATAGGATGGGAATAGAGGGATAAGGACACTGGAAGTGTACAAGATTTTAGTTTAGACGGGCAGCATGGTCGGCGCAGGTTTGGAGGGCCGAAGGGTCTATTCCTGTGCTGTACTTTTCTTTGTTCCTTGTTCTTGGTACAGAAAGAAAGCGTGATGGGGGGCAGGATGTGAAGCTTACATTGTGGTGCGAGTGCCACGTCTGTACTAAAGATGCACACAGCCTTCGATGGGGCAGGAGTTGTCCACGAAGACCATAGGAGCCTCACAGGTGATGGTGGCGGGGGGATCCAGTATGAGTCATGGTGGCTGGAGAATAGCAGGTGCCGTTTTTACATCATGAGGCTCCAGGTATAAATCAGAGGCACAGTGAGGGAGGAGTGTCAAACTCTATCCTGTTCAAAAGGTGCAGCATCGCCATCTTAAAGTCCCAGAATGGCATAGTGCAAAACGACAAATTAACACTGGTTCCATCTGGGAGGGGTAGGAGGGACTGTGGGAGAACTCCCAAGCTGGGCTACTTCTTGGGATGCATGCTCACTCGTTGGTGCTGCTACAACGGACAGGATCCAGGTCAATTCTACAGTAGAGACCTTTGCTCAGAAAGCAACGGCAAGCCAATAATTTCATTCTGCGATGTTAAAGGGATAGGCAGAACTCAAAGCCTCAGCTCAAAGTTCCAACGTCGACAGAGTGGTGATGGAACCATCAATTCACCAGACACGTGTTTCCGATGTGAATCTAGGCTTTAATCGACTTACTTCAGAGCCAGCCTGTTACCTGTCGATGAACTCGCAGTGACCCAAGCTGACTCTGGACACGGATACTTATACAGCTGCACTAGGGGGAGGAGTCGTGGGCGGAACCAAGAGTGGAGCCCAGTACAAGTTCCTAAGTGCTCCCAGCGCTACTCCCCCTAGTGGTAGGATGGCGCTACTGCGCTTACAATAACAGTGTGAATTAGTATATAAACATTCATATATTACATTCACCACATTCACCCCCTGCAAAAAAAATCAAGTCCGGCGGGGGTGGTGGTCTAGTCTATAACGTCAGTCTGTCCGGTGGTCGTATTGTCCGCTGAGACCTGCGGAGCACCGGGGTTGCAGCCTCTTGCGGTGGCTGGACGGGTGTAGTGTGCTGGGGTACGATGGCGGACTCCAGGGAGGGTTGTATTCGTGCTTCATACTCTCCTGGTTCGACCGGGGACTGGGGCGCTGGGGGCTGGCTGGCGCGGGTGCGCGGGACTGGTGGAGCGAGCTCGTGGGCTCGGGAGCGCAAGGGGGCGGCAGCATGGGGTGTAGGGTGAGAGATCCTTCTGTGGGGGCAGAGGGGGTGCTGGATCCGGCGGGTGCCAGATCCCGGAGGGATACAGTGTCCTGACGGCCGTCAGGGAACTCGACGAATGCGTACTGGGGGTTGGAGTGGAGCAGGCGCACCTTTTCAACAAGGGGGTCGGTTTTGTGCCCCCTGACGTGTTTCCTCAGGAGTACGGGGCCCGGCGTCCTCAGCCATGCCGGAAGTGAGACCCCCGTGGTAGTGCCCCTGGAAAAAATGAGGAGCCTCTCGTGAGGGGTCTGGTTGGGCGCCGTACACAAGAGGGACCTAATAGCGTGGAGCGCGTCTGGGAGGACTTCCTGCCACTGGGAGACTTGGAGCTTTCTAGACCGGAGGGTCAGTAGGACGGTCTTCCAGACCGTCGCTTTCTCCCTTTCCATCTGCCCATTCCCCCTGGGGTTGTAGCTGGTAGTCCTGCTTGAGGCAATGCCCTTTTCGAGCAAGTACTGACGCAGCTCGTCGCTCATGAAGGACGAACCCAGGTCGCTGTGTACGTAGCTGGGGAAACCAAACAGGGTGAAGATGCTATGCAGGGCCCTAATGACTGTGTGGGAGGTCATGTCGGGGCACGGGATAGCGAATGGAAAACGGGAGAACTCGTCTACGACGTTTAAGAAGTAGATGTTCTTGTTAGTTGAGGGGAGTGGCCCTTTGAAATCAATCACGAGGCGTTCAAAGGGCCTAGAAGCCTTGACCAGGTGGGTCCTGTCTGGTCTATAGAAGTGCGGTTTGCACTCCGCACAGATCGGGCGGTCCCTGGTGACCGATTTTACCTCCTCGTTGGAGAAAGGCAGATTTCGGGCACTGATGTAGTGGGCGAGCCGGGTGACCCCCGGGTGGCAGAGGTCATTGTGGATGACTTTAATCGGTCGATCTGTGCGCTGGCGCATGTCCCGCGGGATAGGGCATCCGGAGGCTCGTTGAGCTTCCTGGGTCGATATCTGATATCGTAATTGTAGGTGGAGAGTTCGATCCTCCACCTCAGAATTTTCGTTTTTTATTTTGCCCCTTTGCGAGTTGTCGAACATGAAGGCAGCCGATCTTTGGTCGGTGATGAGGGTGAACCTCCTACCTGCGAGGTAGTGCCCCCTGTGACGGAAGGCCTTCACAATGGCTTGTGCTTCTTTCTCGACTGAGGAGTGTCGGAGTTCTGAAGCGGAGAGGGTACGGGAGAAAAATGCAACGGGTCTCCCTGCCTGGTTTAACGCGGCTGCAAGAGCTACCTCTGAGGCATCGCTCTCTACCTGGAATGGGGTGGATTCATCCACCGCCCGCATGGGCCGCTTTGGCGATGTCCTCCGTGACTGCCGTCCGAAGGCCTGGCGTGCCTCGGCTGACAGGGGAAATCGTGTGGTCCTAAAGAGAGGGCGGGCTTTGTCAGCATATTGAGGGACCCACTGGGCGTAGTAGGAAAAAAATCCCAAGCACTGTTTGAGGGCCCTGGGGCAAGGAGGGGAGAGGGAGTTCTAAGAGGGGCCGCATATGGTCCGGGTCGGGGCCCAGGACTCCATTTTCCGCAACATAGCCGAGGATGGCTAGTCTGGATGTGCGGAAAACGCATTTCTCCTTGTTGTACGTTAGGTTGAGTTTCTGTGCCGTCTGGAGAAAACGGTGGAGGTTGGCGTCGTGGTCCTGCTGGTCATAGCTGCAGATAGTGACATTGTCCAAGTACGGAAACGTGGCCCGCAGCCTGTACTGGTCCACCATTCGGTCCATTGCTCGTTGGAACACCAAGACCCCATTAGTGACGCCGAAGGGGACCCAAAGGAAATGGAAGAGGCGGCCATCGGCCTCGAATGCCGTGTAGTGACGGTCCTCCGGTCGGTTTGGGAGCTGGTGGTATGCAGATTTCAGATCCACCGTGGAGAAGAGCCGATACTGGGCGATCTGATTTACCATGTCTGCAATCCTGGGGAGGGGATACGCGTCGAGGAGCGTAAATCTATTTATAGTCTGACTGTAGTCGACCACCATATGGAATTTTTCCCCAGTCTTAACGACCACCACCTGAGCTCTCCAGGGACTATTGCTGACCTCTATAACCCCCTCACTGAGTAGCCTTCGGACCTCTGCTCTGACAAATACCCTATCCTGCAGGCTATACCGCCTGCTACAAGTGGCTAAGGGTTTACAGTCCTTAGTGAGATTGGCAAAGAGAGGAGGGGGAGGGATTTGCAGCGTATCGAGGCTGCAGATTGTGAGTGGGGGAAGGGGCCCTCCGAAGCTGAGGGTGAGGCTCTTGAGGTTACACTGGAAGTCTAGGCCTAATAAGAGTGGCGCGCAGAGGTCGGGCAAAACGTTGAGTTTAAACTTCCTGAGCCTGAAGCGAGCGAGATAGTTTGCTGCGTGGGGAAAACGGGGAGCGAACAGCGTCTTACCAGGTCTGGCTGTATGAAGCTCTCTGTGCTCCCGGAGTCGAAGAGGCATGGCGTTTTGTACCCATTGATATGGACCTCTGCCATCGAGTTTCGTAGGTTCTTCGGTCGGGATTGGTCTAGGGTGACCGCGCTGAGTTGCGGGTAGTCGGCGGCTCGATCAGCTGTGCTGGAGTGGCCCCGTGATGACTGCCCTCTGAGTTCGTAGTCTTGGTCGAATTCCTCCGCTGAGTTGTCTGAGCGCGGAGATGCCGATCGGGCCCGTGGATCGCACCTGGCGAGCGGCGAGGAAGATGGCGTCCAAGATGGCGGCCCCCATGAGTCGTGGCCGGTCGCGTGGTGGAGGTTTTCCAAGATGGCGGCCCCCATGAATCGCACGTGGCTGGAGGGGGCGGAGTCGGGGCATAGGCCGCAGCGCTTCGGGCCCTGCGGGGCTGAGAGTGCGGGGAGCGGTTACTGCGAGTTGCTGGGGAGTTGGAAGCTGGGGCCCTTTTTGCAAGGCACACGCTGGCGTAATGCCCTTTTCGCCCGCAGATGCTGCAGGTCTCGTTGCGAGCCGGGCAGTGCTGCCGCGGGTGCTGGTTCTGGCCGCAGAAATGGCAGGCTGGAGCAGCATGGTGGCTGGCTGGGGCAGCATTGTGGCTGGCTGGGGCAGCATGGTGGCTGGGCGGCCGGGTAGCACAGGCCTGGGGGAGTCGCTGGTCGGGGGCCCATGATGGGGTCGCGGGGAACGAGTTAAGGCTACAGAAGGAGACCTCCATCATGGTCGCAGCTTCCATTGTCGTTTCTAAGTCCTGAGCCCCCTTTTCCAGCAGTCGTTGGCGCACATAGTTAGACCTGAGGCCCGCTGCAAAAACATCGCGTACCGCCAATTCCCTGTGTTCAGCCGCGGTAACCGCTTGGTAATTACAGTCATTGGACAAATTGTTAAGTTCTCTTAGGAATTCGGCGAGTGATTCAGTAGGCCGCTGACGGCGATTTGTAAACACATGGCGAGCGTAAACTTCATTAATGGGCCTTACATACATTTTTTCGAGAACTGCTAGCGCCGCAGTATATGAACTGGCCGAGTTTAGTTGCATTGAGATTCTATGGCTCACCCTCGCGTGCAGTAGACTCAGCTTCTGATCCTCTGTAGTTTCGGCTATGCTTGCTTTGGCCAGGTAGGCCTTGAAACACCGGATCCAATGGGAGAAGATTTCTTTAGCCTCTGCATCCTGCGGGTTGAGTTCCAGGCGTCCAGGCTTGAGGGCCGATTCCATAATCGATCTTTACTGTTCTTAAGTCGATTAAATTGATGGAACCATCAATTCACCAGACACGTGTTTCCGATGTGAATCTAGGCTTTAATCGACTTACTTCAGAGCCAGCCTGTTACCTGTCGATGAACTCGTAGTGACCCAGGCTGACTCTGGACACGGATACTTATACAGCTGCACTAGGGGGAGGAGTCGTGGGCAGAACCAAGGGTGGAGCCCAGTACAAGTTCCTAAGTGCTCCCAGCGCTACTCCCCCTAGTGGTAGGATGGCGCTACTGCGCTTACAATAACAGTGTGAATTAGTATATATACATTCATATATTACATTCACCACAAGTGGAAGGTTGAAATGCAGCCTTGGAGAGTGGAGAGAGTACAGCTGCTTTATTCCTGCAATCAGTGAAGGGGAGACACAGGTTAACTACTAACGCCGTTCACCAGTGGCAAACAGATTCCACTCACTGACCATGAGCAACAGAACACCTCCCCCCAAAATCCAGATCTCACATCTCTGGAATGGAATGTATGGAATGCTGCTGCCTTCTATGTGTGTGCTAGAGTCTTAAGGTTAAGGTTGCATCAGGCAAAATGCAGGCAAGGCCCCCAAAGCTGTGCAGTCACATTTCTTCAATCACAGTTTCCCTTTCTGCACCCTTTAAATATTGTCTTCTATGTTTATTTTCAAAGAGAAGGCAAAAGTGTGAATGGATCCAGGGCTCCAGGCTGAGTTCCTCAGAGTCCTCATTCAATGGAAGAGGCAAAGGAGGGAGAGGCATCCCTCCAGCAAGAGGCATTGCCTGGGGGACATGGCCGAGGAGCATGAACAGGAGGGTGAGGAGGAGAGACCCAGACAGTGGAGGTTCTAGGAGGAGTAAAGTGAAGTGAGGTGATCTGGGAATATTTCCCTTCGCCCTCCAAGCCATTCAATCTTCTCGGCACAACTGAAATATTGTTGAGAGAGCGGGATTTGACCTTAGCTGTGGTTATGATATGCTCACTGTCAACTTAAAGCCCACTGAGGCCCGTGCCACTGAAACTGCTTAAACAGCTCCACCTCTCCACTTCCCATACCCCTTCAAGATATGTTGGGCATTTGGTAAAGTCACTGGACTAGTATTCAAGATTAATACATTGGGGACATGGGTTCAAACCCCATCATGGCAGCAGATGAAATTTAACGTAAATTAATTTTTTTAACGTAAAATCCCTACAATGCAGAAGGAGGCCATTCAGCCCATCGAGCCTGCACCGACCCTCCGAATGAGCACCCTACGTAGGCCCACTAGCCTACCCTATCCCGAAACCCCATCTAACCTGCATATCTTTGGGCACTAAGGGGTAATTCACCATGGCCAATCCACCTAACCTGCCCATTTTTGGACTGTGCGAGGAAATCGGAGCACTCGGAAGAAACCCACGCAGACATAGGGAGAAGGTGCAAATCCCATACAGACAATCACCCCAAGGAAAGAATTGAAGCCAGGTCCCTGATGCTGTGAGGCAACAGTGCTAACCACTATTCTTACCTTATGGTGACCAACTTATCTGGTTCCTCAATACTCTTTAAGGAAGGAAATCTGCCATCCTTAACTTGTCTGGCCCTCATGATTCCAGACTCACAGTAATGCGATTGACCCTTAAATGGCTTCTTAAATGGCGCATCAGCTTCCAGTGACGGGCATGTGCTTTGTGGACGCATGAAAGGTCCTCCTGAAAACTTGGAAAAAGGCACTTTAAGCCCAAAGTAGCCCGCTAAAATCAGGAGAGAACACCCCTCGCCCTCCCCCAATACCATCAGGACAAGACGTGTCAAGCGGCAGCAGCTCCAGGAGCCAAGAGGACAGAAAAGGCAATAAAAGCCTGGAGAGAGGAATGAGGTGAAGCCAAGCAGGCGGAGCGGCAAGGCCCCCGCCACATCAGCAGGCAGCGCAAAGAGCTCCCCTCCCCGCGACGAACAGATAGAAGGAGTTCCTCACAAAGGAGCTCAAGGAGGTCATTAAGACAGAGATGAGGGAAATAATCAAGGTGGTGGTGGCAGAGGCACTGGCTCTGGTCACCCTACAGACGGCTCTCGAAAGTTGGAAAGGCAGCTGGAGACCCAGGACACGTCAATAAGGGAGCTAGAGAAGGCCTCGACAGACCAGAGCGACCGGGGGAAAGGTTGAGGATCAGGAAATTTGATCACAGCGACAGAACCTCTGCATAATGAGCCTACCAAAGGAAACCGAGGGCAGGAACCCCAAAGAATACATGGCCCAAATGCTGGGTAACCCGGTGGGAAGAAATCGCTTCCCCAAGCCGCAGGAAATAGACAGAACTCTCAGATTACTCTGGCTAGAGCCCAAGGCCGGGGAACAACCGAGGGCCATCACCGGTACAAGGACCGGGAAAGAACCCTGACCCGGGCCAGGCAGACAATGTTCTGTAACTGGGAGGGCCACTCGGTCAGTGTGAATCAGGACATTGGGGCAGACCCGGCCAAGCGCCGGGCAGAATTCAATAAAGCCAAGGCAGCCCTTCATAGTAATAATGTGAAGCTTGGAATGCTGTACCCAGCTAAGCTCTGTGTGACTTTCCAAGGCAGGGAATAGTACTTAACCCCACCAGCGGGAGCGGATGAATTCGCAAACATGGGCTGGGAAGCCAGCAACAGAACCAGCGATGAACCGGACACACTAACATACTGAGACATTTTGAAACTGTATTGCCTCATTGTGAATGCTGGAGCTAAATATCACAAAGGGGTGGGCGAGAACCGCAGGGGGTGAGGAGGAGGAAGGGCAAACAAACACACAGCGGTCGGTGGGGTGATACTGATCGACTACAGGAGGGAGGCCACCACACTATCAGATAAGCTAACACCAGGAAGAACAAGCGAAGGGCGGGGAAAAGGGTGCCTGGTGACAGGGGGAGAGGACACTACAAACTGGGGGGTATCAAGGGGGAGGTAAATGGGGGGGCACTCACAGGAGCAAGGTGGGGTAAGGGGGAAAGAAAGGACAGAGGGACAAGGGGGGGGGGAGGGCTCTAAGATGGCTACAACGGATCACACATGACAGCAAGGAACACAAAGGCACCACAAACAGCCACTTTGGAGGGCCCCCAAACAAAGGGAAACCCCGGAGTGCAGGGGCTCGTCCACAAAATAGGTATGGTTAATCTCGTAGGATGGGAGAGACAGTAATCCCCCATCAGAATAATACTCTGAAACGTCTGGGTTCTGAACAGCCCAGTGAAAAGACCCGGAGTCTTCACCCACCTGGAAAGTATGAAAGCCGACATAGTCTTTCTCCAAGAGACCCACCTGAGGGAGGAGGACTGGGTAAGAAAGGGCTGGGTGGGACAGACATACCATTCATGCTACGGGGCGAGGGCTCCATAAGGGGACAGTGTTTACAGTGACAAAGACGGTTACGGACCCAGGGGACAGTACTTCATGGTCAGCACCAGAGGTCCTTTTCAATGTGTACGCTCCTAACTGGGATGACAAAGAATTCATAAAGAAGACCATGGCGGAAATGCCTGACATAGACTTACACCGTCTCATCATGGGGGGAGGGGGGGGGACTTTCCTGGCCCACCCACGTCGATACTACAACCAAGAAAGCACAACAGGGCATATACTTCCTCAGAAAACTAAGGAAATTCAGAATATCGGGCAGCCCAGTAGCACAAGTGGATAGCACTGTGGCTTCACAGCACCAGGGTCCCAGATTCAATTCCCTGCTGGGCCACTGTCTGTGCAGAGTCTGCACGTTCTCCCCGTGTCTGCGTGGGTTTCCTCCGGGTGCTCCGGTTTCCTCCCACAGTCCAAAGATGTTCAGGTTAGATGGATTGGCCATGCTAAATTGCCCTTAGTGACCAAAAAGGTTACGAGGGGTTATTGGGTTATAGGGATATGGTGGAAGTGAGGGCTTAAGTGGGTCGGTGCAGACCTGATGGGCCGAATGGCCTCCTTCTGCACTGTATGTTCTATGTTCTATATCCACACTGACTCTTAATAATTTCTATAGATATATCATAGAAAACATCCTATCTGACTGCATCACAGCTTGGTATGGCAATTACTCAGCCCAAGACCCTCAGAAACTACAGAGAGTCGTGAACACGGCCCAGTCCATCACGTGGACCCGCCTCCCATCCATTGACTCTGTTTACACTTGCCGCTGCCTTGGGAAAGCGGGCAACATAATCAAAGGTCTCTCCCACCAGGTTATTCGCTCTTCCAACCTCTTCCGTTGGACAGAAGTTTGAGAACATGCACCAATAGATTGAAAAACAGCTTCTTCCCTGCTGTTACCAGATTCCTGAATGGCCCTCTTATGTGTGGGCATTTGCATGTACACATCAATGTATATGGTTGTTTATCAACGTTTTTTAGTTATCCATATGACCTCTGACCATCAGGTGGCAATAGAGATCCACAATGTGACTTGAGACACCCTCCTGTTGGTAGTAAGTCATACAAGAGTGTAGTCATACTCAGAGTAGCTCCAGGAGAATACACTGAATTCATCTAGTAGCCATTGTCTGTATTATAGTTTGTTACTTATCTTTCCACGTGTTTGTTAATCAATCATCTTTCTAGTTAAACAACTAGATGTTCCGTGTACATCATTACAATGGTCATCACACAGAACACAACATGGTACCAGGAGTGCAGAACAATTAAAGGTAACAACGGAAAAGACAGAGCGAAACAGGCTGAAGAAAGAAAAGATAAAATTCTTCCGTCGACTTGGTAAATTACGGCGGAAAGATTGTGACGTTAGAGATGGAAGGTTTGAAGGCACTCCACCAGCTTCAGGTCTCGGGTAACGCAGATGAAAATTGGTGTGTTTTCAAGCAGCAATTTAGACTCTATGTTGTAGCCCTTGGCCTGTAGAAACAGCCTGGTGAGAGGTGTATTGTGTTGCTGCTAACAGTAGCACGTCATCAAGCAATATAAATATTAAATACCTTTGCCTTGGACAGCGAAGACGAAAGCAAGAACTTTGATGAAGTAATGCAATACATTGAACCAGCATTGCTCTCCGAAGAAACATGAAACATTTGAACGTTGTATGTTTTATACGTGTACCCAAGAAGCAGGCAAATCTGTTGATTCCTTTGGAACCGAATTGTGGTTGAAGGCGCAGTCGTGCAATTTTAGTACTTTAAACTCATCAATGCTCTGTGACCAAATAGTGTTTGGCGTATCGAATAAAAAAGTATATGACAGGTTATTGGGGGAAGAGGACCTGAAATTAGAAAATGCCATCAAGATTGAGCTAGCTGCACAGCAGATTAGTAGGCTCAACCTGCAATGTTTTGGCGCCAATTGGGAGGAAGCCGCCAGCGCCAGAAGTACTGTGACGCAGTCAAAAAAGAAACGTGGGCGCACTGCGGGTGGCCATTTTGAGTGGCTGACCAGATCCGCCATTTTGTGCCAGCAATGCGGCAATTGACATTTGCCACGCCATTGTACTGTGCATTGTACTGTATCATACATGCCTGGGCTTGTCCAGGCGGATGTCCCACTACAATGCCGGACATCCGCACTTGGAAATGTCTGTTCCAAGTGTGGCAGAACGAGTCACTTTGCTAGGCGATGTCTCTCACATCCAACGGTTGACCAAACAGGACCAGTTAGTGTGGATAATGAGATATGCATCGGTGACTTGGCTGCTGTGAACATGATTTTGATGGAGGATATGAATAGTCCGACCAGCCAAAAAGGCAAATCTTTCCTCACCATTTGCAGTCATAGTGATGCAGATGCGAAGACCATAGAATCATAGTATCATAGAATTTACAGTGCGGAAGGAGGCCATTCGGCCCATCGAGTCTGCACTGGCCCTGGGAAAGAGCATCCTACACCGCCACCCTATCTCCGTAACCCCACCTAACCTATTTTGGACACTAGGGGCAATTTAGCTTAGTCAATCCACCTAACCTGCGCATCTTTGGACTGTGGGAGGAAACCAGAGCACCCGGAGGAAACCCACGCACACACGGAGAGAACGTGCAGACTTCACACAGACTGTGACCCAAGCCGGGAATCGAACCTGGGACCCTGGACCTGTGAAGCAACTGTGCTAATCACTGTGCTACCCTTCTGTCTTGCCGTAGAAGATAGATGGACGATTCCATTGATAGTTAATGGAACGCTAACCAAATGCAAGCTCAATAGGGGAGCGAGGGCCAATCTGATCATTTTGTCAGCATTGAAATGGCTAAAAATCAAACTGAAAATGGTTTGAAGATCAATACTACTGAAGGACTATAATGGTCATCAGATCACAATATTAGGAGCTCGCAGTAACTGTCTAGGACAGAACATGTATGATCACATAGTGGAGACAGAGCATGAATCATTCATAGGAGTGGGAGCATGTGAAGTGCTTGGACTCGTTAACTGCAGACAGCATGGCCCCCGCCAACATGCAGCCGTAGAATCCATCATAAAGGACTTTCCAGAGATATTTCAAGGCTTTGGCATTCTGTCAAACCGCATCCAGCTGAAGGAGAATGCGAAGCCAGTCGTACACACACTGCGGCATGTAGCTGCTCCGCTGAAGGCTGAGTTAGACAGAATGATGGCTTTAGGAGTCATCAGGTCCATAGAGGAACCTACCAACTGGGTTAACTCTATGGTCTGCATAAAAAGAAATAACGACCGACGAATATTCATGGATCCGAAAGACCTGAACCTTAACAGAAAGAGGTTCACTACCCATTTCCAAAGAGGAAAGAAATAACCTGCAGGATGACTGGAATGACATGTTTCAGCAAGTTGGGCACGTAACAAGGTTTCTGGCAGCTCAAGCTGAACAAAGCGAGCACAAGGCTGTGCACGTTTAATACACCCTTCGGGTGCTAATGCTTCCTGAGGATGCCATTCAGTATAATTTTGGCATCAGAAATTTTCCATTGTGCCATGGAGCACATAGGTTAAAGGTTAGCATGTGCCTGTGTTTATGTCGATGATATAATAATCTGGGGGCCCACGCGTGACGAGCATGGCAGAAAGCTTCTCAGAAACCTACTACAGATTTTTAAAAATGGCCTGAATAAAGCAAAATGTCAAATCAGAGTTGGTGGCATTACCTTCCTGGGGGACAGGCTCTCGGCACACGGCCTGCAGGATAATGAGAAGATAAGGGCCATTTTGACAATGCCATGTCCCACACATAAAAAAGGCATCCTGCGGATACGAGGAATGATCAACTTTATAAACTAAACATGCCGTTTTTGTGGGGGCAGATGAATCCGAAAGATCCCAAAAAAAAGTTCCTACAAAGGAAAAGAAGTATGGGAGGCCTGGTCCTCCCAAACCTACAACTCTACCACTGGGTGGCCATGCAGGAAAAGTGAGGGGATTGTTGAAGGAACCGGGAACAGAATGGGTGAAGATGGAGGAGAGTTCCTGCATAGGGACGTCCCTCTGAGCCCTAGTCACAATGGCACTCCCATCCCCCCCCGACCAAGCACTCAAAAAGCCAAGTGATGGTAGCTACGCTCCAAGTGTGGTATCAAATCAGACAGTACTTCGGTCTAACCAGAATGTCCATTGTGGCCCCCATCTTAACAACCACAGGTTCACGCCCGCAACAATGGATGCCTCCTTCAAAAGGTGAAGACAGGACAAAGGGACAGTGACATTTAGCAACATGTGCACAGAAGACAGACTAGCGACCCTGGGCACACACACGGAGAGGTTCCAACTACCTAAAGGGAATGAGATGAGGTATATACAGGTTAAGAAGTGAAACGGCGATGTACCCCTGGAAGCCAGGACACTCGCTAGCTGAGGAACTGTTGGGCGTGGGCGACGTAGGGAAAGGGAACTGTGAGGACCTGTACGGACGACTGTTGGGGGAGGTACGCTCCCACCGGACAAGGGAAAAATGGGAGGAAGAACTAGGCATGGAAGTAAGAAGGAGATTCTGGATTGAAGTACTAAACAGGGTGAACTCCACTCCCACATGCACAGGGCTGAGCCTAATGCACAGAGTGCACCTAATCGGAACCTGAATAAACAGGGTACGTCCCGAATGTGAACGGTGCCAGGGAGGAGAGGCCAATCACCTGTTCTGACTTGCCAGGTTCTGGATAACCTTCTCTGAGGCAATGTTCAAGGTTATGGGGGTGAGGGTGGAGCCAGGCCCAAAAATGGCAGACTTCGGGGTTTCAGATCAGCCAAAACTCTTTATGGGAAGGGGGGTTGATGCCCTAGCCTTTACCTCCCTAATTGCCCGCCAAAGAATCCTGCTCAACTGGTGATCGGCAGCACCACCCTAAGCTACAGACTGGCTGTCTGACCTGTTGGAATTTCTCCAACTGGAGAAGATAAAATTTGCCATTGATGTGCCATCAATTGCACGAGAGACAAGTTGCTTTACAAAAGTTAGGCTTTAATAAACTAGAACTTAGCCCTGCAGTTGTCTACAATAAAATGAACGACCGCCGGGCGTTTGACTATTTATACCTCGGCAAGGAGGCGTGGTTAACTCAGCCTCTCGACCAATCAGTCGAGAGGCACATGACCGACCAGGGCCAATGGTAAGCCGGTGTTCTGCCCCAATGGCAGACAGGTATGCAAATCATATCACCACAGCCATCCATGCATTAGATGAGGGCTTCTACAAGATGGGGAAGCCATTCACCAACTTGTTCCAAGACCTGTTCATAGCCAGCTACTAGTAGGGCAGGGAAGGGGTGGGGGGGCACAGATGAGCCACGGATCGCAAAGGGAAGGGAAGGGGGGCGGAGGGGGAGGGGGGCAAAAGCCTATTACATAAACCCCAGGGCACAAGCTGGGGTAGCCGCAGGAGATGGGCCCGAGGGCAAACAGGAAAAGGCAGAGGGAAGCAATAACACACTGGGCAAGACAAACTATGGCCAACACTGCGCAGTTCAGCTAAGACAGAGCGGTCAGAGGGGGCCCATAGCCACAGGGGAGGGGGGGAACATGTAAATATGTGCGATACACAATCAATAATGCATGATGAGTGATAAACGTGACTGAGGCTTTAAAGCACTAAACAGCAAGTCTCCTCCCTCTGGACCCGAACTGGGGCCGGAGGCGGAGACTTACCACCTTTATACAGAAGCCTGAGGGGAGGAGCCACAGACGGAGCCAGCCTGGACAAGCCCAGACATGTACAATACAGCACAGTGAATATAATATAATAACGTGGTTTACCACAATGTGCAATGATTTTTGTTTGTCTGTGTCATATTTGCTTTCTTCTCCCCGTTCTTCATTGGCTTATCTCTCGCTTGTAATTTTGAATTTTTCTTTGGTTGCTTTCCTCAATGCTATGCGTGGGATGAAGCCTGTAAATTTAAACTGGTAACATAAAAATGTGAAAACCAATAAGAACATTTTTTTTCAAATAAAATGGCTGAGCAAGGCACTCAGTTCAGGGGCAACATTAGATGGACAATAAATGTTGACCTGGTCCATGACGCCGACATGCCAAGAAATAAATCATAAATATCGGCACAATGATGGCCAATTTCAGGCACTGACATTCCAAAACACATCTGAAAGACATCCAACATGATATTGGCCCGTAACGTCCGGCTAGCAGCAGGAAGCCACGGGCCTCCGATTTTAATAGGGAAAACTGAGCTTTTACCTGTTCTTGGATGATGCGTTCAACCTTCCTTTCCCTTTGGCAGCCTCAGGCCTCCAGGGCCCCGGTCCACGCAGGCTCCAGCATGGAGCAGGAAGGGTGCAGCCCGCACCCTTATGATGCAGCCAGCTTGGGAACCCCCATTCAGGGCAGGCATTTAAAGAATAGATTTATATTCAAGACGACAGGAAACTATTTTAACAAGTGTTTTAAAGGTATGTAATCTTTTAACAGTTTTTTAACAGACAGTGACCCAAGCCGGGAATCGAACCTGGAGCTGTGAAGCAACAGTGTTAGCCACTATATCTATACCTTGATGCGACCATAAATTCACTCAAAGACTTGTGTCGAAGTAAACAGTGGTTTTAATCAGCTTACAACTTTGCCTGCCTGCAACCGGTACAATACTGAAGGCGGTCCCGCAGGTCAGCTGCTCTTACACTTCCTCTAAAGGGAGGAGCCATGGGTGGAGCCCGTACGTGCTCCAACATCTCCCCCTGTGGGTGAAGCCACACAATGGCCCATAAATGGAGCCCACAGGGTTAATAACATAGTATAACATAATACAATATACTGGTGAATTAACAGTATTTATACATTCACCACATACCTTAGCCACTATTTCTATACTTTAAGAAGGAATCCATCAAACACCTCAACTTGTCCAAACCAGAATCTTTATTGAGCCTCGTGTGGTAAAATAACAATCTGTTCCAGAGACGTTATCATGGAGTCTGCTTATTACTCCTCTGGAATCTGTACCTAGCACCAACCATTCACTTGTGTGTCTTAATACCCTCTCCTTTTTCTGAAGATGGCCAGATGTGTCTCCCCTTATATGGAGTGCAAGGTGTGTCTGCACTGCCGCCTGCTGGTTGGAGGTCATACACTATCCATCTATAAATTTCAGTTCTGAAATTTTCAATTTTCATACAACCTGATAGCTCTTTGGGGGAAAGGATTCAAGATTTCCATTACCCCTGAATGACCTGGCTCGCATTTGAAGGTCCTGCCCCTTGTTCCGCATTCCCTTCACCACAGAAAATTGTTTCTCTCCATCTACTCAATCGAATCTTTTAATCATCTTAAATACTTCCATTGGATCATCGTTTGAACCTTTAGTCAATGTAACCTGTGGTCAGAATTTTAACTCTTTTATGATTCATGTGATTGCTTCCAGAAAGCCACTGAAACAGACCAGAGACATCTGTACATGGCAAGTTAAAGAAAAATAAGCAAATAGGCTGTGATTTCGAGGCCGTACTAGCCGCAGGCGCAAATCCCATAATGGCCACTAGGTCTCACCAGACACCAACAAACAGTATTTGTGCAGGCGAGATTTCAGTTTCCGTTCTTTCCTGCCCCTCCCTGATAACGTGGTCAGGTTTACGCCAAGGAAGGGCACACGCCTGATTTACGTACATTAAAATCTTGTCAGTGGGCTTGACGCCACTATTTCTGCCCTCAATGTATCTTCCCATCCAGCCGGTGCGACATCATACCGGTGCAAGTCACTAGTGATTTTCAAAAACGGAAACCAATTGTGATTACCACGCCAAGGGAACACACTTACATATAGCACCCTGGAGAACCTCATTGTGAGTGTTCCTCTTGTGTGGTAGAGGGGGGTGTGCCCCGGTGCCTGTGGGGGTTGCCCTGATGCTTGTGAGGGGCTCCTGGGTGTTGGTTGGGGGGTGAGGAGGGGGAATAATTTTCGCGCAGAAAAAAAGGGTGCCCGATATATGGAGCCAGCCTTGCCAGCTCTCAGTCCTTACCCCAGCAGAGTGACGGCGTAAACCACGCCCTAGATTCTCGGTGCCTGAAAATCTGGAGAGAAATCTCGGCTGTGCATCTGGAAAGCTACACACTGGGTTTCAGACTGAAACTCTGACAAATTATGGGATGATTCCACCCATCGAGTCTTGCAAGTAAGTTGGTAAATTTCAAGCTCTCATTTGATTTCCAGACTTTGGAATGATCAAAATGTCCATTTTTATGACACAATGTATGATTTTAAAAGGGTCTAAATTAGACTGAAAGTTTAGAGAACATGGTAATTCCCATCAGAGCCTCTCAGATTAGATTTACTGCTGCCTGCCAATAGGGGGCATAAAGTGCTGCAGCTGTTAAGGCCTTTTTTACAAAGGCCTGCAACGGGAAATTTACACTCAGCAGGGTTTCAGGTAGCGTGTCACCCGTTTGGGATTAGATTGTGACCATCCAGTCCCACAGCTGTCGATGGGTTTTCCAGTTGTTCATACCCTCTGCCGCTGGGGGACGGGGGCATCGCCATTGGCGGCGTAAAGGATCGGCTGGAAATTCCCACCCATTTTCTTTTTTCCGTCTTTGACAATTTCAATTTATCTTTCAGTTGGGCATGTTGACTCGTTGACACTCTATCATCTAAAAGATACTGCCCAGTACAGCATTGAATAGCACAGAAAGTATTGGAATCCTCTCTTTTCAGGCTTGTCTCACTGGCGGTGTCGCCTTAGATAATGAGGAATTCAAGCCCCACTCCAGAACATAGGCCGCGATTCGCCGCTCCGGCGACAGAGTGCGGGCATTGGCGGGAAAACGGGCACGTTTTACCTCGCCGTCGGTGCCCGTTCCAAGACGGCATTCTCCGGCCTATAAAGGGGCTAGCAGGGGCGTGGCGGGAACCGCAGGGGCGCGGCCTCGGAGCAGCGTCGGAACCCGGCGTCACATAAACAACGCGGCCCCGCGGCGCAGAACAGGTGATGCGAGTGCACAGACCTGCCGACGGGGAACCATGGTGCCACGCCGAGCAACGCCCATGACCTGGAGACGCTGCTGGACGCCCTCGAGGAGAGGAGGGGGCGTCTGTACCCTGGACCAGGCCGGAGGGTGCCAGCCAACGTGACCCGGTGTCTGTGGAGGGAGGTGGTCACAGCCGTGAGTGCCACTGCGTGACACCCAGGACTGGCGAGCAGTGCCGCAAAAAGCTCCACGACCTACTGATGGCAGCCAGGGTGAGTACCCAGCAATGTGCCCACGGCACCAACCCCCCTACCCCACACATGTGTGACACCCACGCCGCCCCAGGGGGATGGTACAACCACAGATGTGAGGCACATGGCTGCAGCCACCCATACAAGCCGCGTTGGCACTGTGCCCTGTGCAACCATGCCAACATAGCCCCAACTGCTTGCAGTGGACCGCCTAACAATGCTGTTATTCCTCACCCACCCCCCCAGGAAAAGAGCGCCCATAACCAACGGGAGCGAGACCGAACCAGAGGGGGTGAACCTGACCTGCGCCAGCTCACCGTACACGGGCAGAGGGCACTGGACATAGACAGTGCACCCAAGGACCGGGAGAATGCCAATGCCGAGGTCGGGGGCGCGCCACCAAGTGAGATCCACCCCCCAACCCTAACCCTAACCCTAACACCCCCTCCCCTCCCGGGCCTGGCCCCCTTCATCCCTTTCTCCTCAGCCCTTTCCCCTCAGCCCTTCCCCCTCATCCCTTTCCCCTCAGCCCTCCCCCCTCATCCCTTTCCCCTCAGCCCCTTCCCCTCAGCCCCTTCCCCTCAGCCCTCTCCCCTCAGCCCTCTCCCCTCAGCCCTTTCCCCTCAGCCCTCGCCCCTCAGCCCTCTCCCCTCAGCACTCCCCCCTCAGCCCTCTCCCCTCAGCCCTCTCCCCTCAGCCCCTTCCCCTCAGCCCTCTCCCCTCAGCCCTTGCCCTCAGCCCTCTCCCCTCAGCCCTTTCCCCTCAGCCCTCTCCCCTCAGCCCTCCCCTTCAGCCCTCCCCCCTCAGCCCTTTCCCCTCAGCCCTCTCCCCTCAGCCCCTTCCCCTCAACCCTCTCCCCTCAGCCCTCCCCCCTCAGCCCTCGCCCTCAGCCCTCTCCCCTCAGCCCTTTCCCCTTCAGCCCTCCCCCTCAGCCCTCCCCCCTCAGCCCTCTCCCCTCAGCCCTTTCCCCTCAGCCCCTTCCCCTCAGCCCTCTCCCTTCAGCCCCTTCCCCTCAGCCCTCCCCCCTCAGCCCTCCCCCCTCAGCCCCTTCCCCTCAGCCCTCTCCCCTCAGCCCTCTCCCCTCAGCCCTCTCCCCTCAGCCCCTTCCCCTCAGCCCTCTCCCCTCAGCCCTCTCCCCTCAGCCCTCTCCCCTCAGTCCTCTCCCCTCAGCCCCTTCCCCTCTGCCCTCCCCCCTCAGCCCTCTCCCCTCAGCACTCTCCCCTCAGCCCTCTCCCCTCAGCCCTCTCCCCTCAGCACTCCCCCTCAGCCCTCTCCCCTCAGCCCTCTCCCCTCAGCCCTCCCCCCTCAGCCCCTCCCCCCTCAGCCCCTCTCCCCTCAGCCCTCTCCCCTCAGCCCTCCCCCCTCAGCCCTCTCCCCTCAGCCCCTTCCCCTCAGCTCTCTCCCCTCAGCCCTCCCTCCTCAGCCCTCTTCCCTCAGCCCTCCCCCCTCAGCCCTCTCCCCTCAGCCCGTTCCCCTCAGCCCTCTCCCCTCAGCCCTTTCCCCTCAGCCCCTTCCCCTCAGCCCTCTCCCCTAAGCCCCTTCCCCTCAGCCCTCTCCCCTCAGCCCTCCCCCCTCAGCCCCTTCCCCTCAGCCCTCTCCCCTCAGCCCTCTCCCCTCAGCCCCTTCCCCTCAGCCCTCTCCCCTCAGCCCTCTCCCCTCAGCCCTCTCCCCTCAGCCCTCCCCCCTCAGCCCTCCCCCCTCAGCCCTCCCCCCTCAGCCCCCTCCCCTCAGCCTTCCCCCCTCAGCCCTCTCCCCTCTGCCCCTTCCCCTCAGCCCTCTCCCCTCAGCACTCCCCCCTCAGCCCTCGCCCCTCAGCCCTCGCCCCTCAGCCCTCTCCCCTCAGCCCTCTCCCCTCAGCCCTCTCCCCTCAGCCCTCCCCCCTCAGCCCTCGCCCCTCAGCCCCTTCCCCTCAGCACTCCCCCCTCAGTCCTCTCCCCTCAGCCCTCTCCCCTCAGCCCCTTCCCCTCAGCCCTCTCCCCTCAGCCCTCTCCCCTCAGCCCCTTCCCCTCAGCCCTCTCCCCTCAGCCCTCTCCCCTCAGCCCCTTCCCCTCAGCCCTCTCCCCTCAGCCCCTTCCCCTCAGCCCTCTCCCCTCAGCCCTCTCCCCTCAGCCCATTCCCCTCAGCAACCCCCCCCCCCCCCACCCCGTACCGTGAACCACACCCCCCTGCACCCGCTTAACCATGATGTTGTATTGTGTGTTGCAGGGCCACGCGGTGACCAACACGGAGACCCCGGCGGACACCGCCTGCATCCAGCGCCTGGGCGGCCAGCCCACAGGGACTCTAGCAACAACGGGGAGGGCAGCTCCAACAACAGCCCTCCGGCCCAGTCCAGTGATGACACAACCACACAGGACACCAGCACACAGGGGACAGACAGACATGAAAGGACACAACACGACACCAACACGGTGGGGACGGACAGACAGGACACGGTACCCCAGGGGACCCCCGACCACAAGTCCGATGAAGTCACTGAGGCTGTGTCACAGCTATCTCCTCCACCCCCGTCATCGCAGAGACACTCACCTCGGTTGGCTATGTTAGTGATGAGGCTCCTGGCACCACACAGCCGCTCCGTTACAGCAGGTGGAGTAGGAATACTGGGAAGGCAGCCCAGCCCCGGCAAACACCTGTCGCCCGGACGGGTCCCGGGTCCCTGGAGTTCCCCCGCCCACCCATAGACCCGATGCAGTCGGGGACCCAGTGGCGTGAGAAGGTGACGGTCAGCTTCCAGCAGCTGCAGACGCAAGTGCTGGAGTGCGTCTGCGTCCAGGAGCAGGAAATGGCACCGGTCATGAGTGCCGCACAGGCCAACACCGCATGGGTGGCGTCCACGGTGGAGACAATGGTGGCGACGGTGTCGGGCGTGGGTCTGAGCCTGCAAGGCCTGGGGCTATCCGGGCACGCGGCCTCCGTGGCCCGGGACAGGGCTGCCGTCACACAGGAAGCCATAGGCCAGAGCCAGCTGAACATCTCAGTGGCGCTCAACAACCTCGCCCAATCCCAGCAGGTCACGGCCCAGTCCCAGCAGGCCACGGCCCAGTCTCAGCAGGCCACGGCCCAGTCCCAGCAGGCCACGACCCAGTCCCAGCAGGCCACGGCCCAGTCTCAGCAGGCCACGGCCCAGTCTCAGCAGGCCATGTTCCAGTCCCAGCAGGCCACGGCCCAGTCCCAGCAGGCCACGGCCCACTCTCAGCAGGCCACGGCCCAGTCTCAGCAGGCCACGACCCAGTCCCAGCAGGCCAAGACCCAGTCCCAGCAGGCCACGGCCCAGTCCCAGCAGGCCACGGCCCAGTCTCAGCAGGCCACGACCCAGTCCCAGCAGGCCATGACCCAGTCTCAGCAGGCCACGGCCCAGTCTCAGCAGGCCACGAACCAGTCCCAGCAGGCCACGACCCAGTCCCAGCAGGCCACGGCCCAGTCCCAGCAGGCCACGGCCCAGTCCCAGCAGGCCACGGCCCAGTCCCAACAGGCCACGGCCCAGTCTCAGCAGGCCACGGCCCAGTCCCAGCAGGCCACGGCCCAGTCTCAGCAGGCCACGGCCCAGTCTCAGCAGGCCATGACCCAGTCCCAGCAGGCCACGGCCCAGTCCCAGCAGGCCACGGCCCACTCTCAGCAGGCCACGGCCCAGTCTCAGCAGGCCACGACCCAGTCCCAGCAGGCCAGGACCCAGTCCCAGCAGGCCACGGCCCAGTCCCAGCAGGCCACGGCCCAGTCCCAGCAGGCCACGGCCCAGTCCCAGCAGGCCACGGCCCAGTCCCAGCAGGCCACGGCCCAGTCTCAGCAGGCCACGACCCAGTACCAGCAGGCCACGGCCCACTCTCAGCAGGCCACGGCCCAGTCTCAGCAGGCCACGACCCAGTCCCAGCAGGCCATGACCCAGTCCCAGCAGGCCACGGCCCAGTCCCAGCAGGCCACGGCCCAGTCTCAGCAGGCCACGACCCAGTCCCAGCAGGCCACGACCCAGTCTCAGCAGGCCACGGCCCAGTCTCAGCAGGCCACGGACCAGTCCCAGCAGGCCACGACCCAGTCCCAGCAGGCCACGGCCCAGTCCCAGCAGGCCACGGCCCAGTCCCAGCAGGCCACGGCCCAGTCCCAGCAGGCCACGGCCCAGTCTCAGCAGGCCATGACCCAGTCCCAGCAGGCCACGGCCCAGTCCCAACAGGCCATGGCCAAGTCCCAGCAGGCCACGGCCCCGTCCCTGTCGGCCATCGCTGACAGTATCAGCGCCATTGGCCGGGTGATGGACGGCGTTGTACAGAGCCAGACACGGATGGCGCACTCCCTGCGCTTCAAAGCCGTGAACGTCCAGACCCTGCTTGACACCAGCGTGGGCCCAGAACCCCGCACCACTTCCGACCCCCGCCCCCTACAGCCCCTGGTGCATCAGATGGGCAGTGGGCAGAACTGGGTGGCACCACGCCATCCCAATTGCCCGAGGTGCGGCCTGGCCCAACCAGGCCAGGCCACCCCAGGAAGCGGCCGCCGACGGGGACCCCAGTCGCAGTGCACGAATTACAGGAGTCCACCTCCAGTTCTGCTGTACCGTCTGGGGGAACACCTAGACGTAGTCATAGGGCCCGTTAGGCTAGAAAGGTAGACACGGATGAGTGAGTTGACATGGGTGCAGGGCACAGATTAGTTAGATAGGCTAGGGCACACCTACAGGACGTCTGTTATTAAACACATTCCACACCTATGCGAACTGCTTCTGTATGATGCATGCGGGTGGGGCGGGGACTGTGTGCCAGTGTGTGTGAGGGGTGCTGTGATAGAGGTTGGGTTCCGCTGCGTGTGACCTGCGCCCCCCCCCCCCCCACGGTTCTTCCACGCCAGCCCGCCCCCGCCATACGACAGGGCCATGAGATGCAATGTCAGGACTGCGTGCAGAGTCCACCCAGGTAGAGGGTCGTGATGTGGCCATGAGTCAGACATTGTCGAATGATGTATGGCTCAGATCCCATCACAGAGCAAGCTGTCATCATCCTCCATGACTTGCAGCAAACTCATGTTCACCATCGACCGTGCCCCCATCCCGTTATTTCATAGAATTTACAGTGCAGAAGGAGGCCATTCGGCCCATCGAGTCTTCACCGGCTCCTGGAAAGAGCACCCTACCCAAGGTTAACACCTCCACCCTATCCCCATAACCCAGTAACCCCACCCAACACTAAGGGCACTTTTTGACACTAAGGGGCAATTTAGCATGGCCAATCCACCTAACCTGCACATCTTTGGACTGTGGGAGGAAACCGGAGCACCCGGAGGAAACCCACGCACACACGGGGAGGATGTGCAGACTCCACACAGTTTTTTTTAAAGAGTAGAATAGATACTCAGCAGTTCCTATTTTTTTTTTAAATATAATTTTTATTGGAATTTTTTACAGAAAATATAAAACATAACGACAAACAATGAAATGCAACAAAATAACCCATAATAACCGTACCACCCCCAGACCGTATCGATGCATGTATCACATACCCCCACCCCCCCCAACCCCAATGAACAACAAAAGAACTTCAAAATAAATTTAAATTAAATAAACAAACATAGTCATCGTCCGCCCCCCCCCCCCCCCCCCCCCACCTTTTCCCTCCCCATTCTCCCCCCCGGGTTGCTGCTGCTACTGTCCCCGTACCCTATCGTTGAGCCAGAAAGTTGAGAAAAGGTTGCCACCGCCTAAAGAACCCTTGTACCGACCCTCTCAGGGCGAATTTGACCTTCTCTAGCTTAATGAAACCCGCCATGTCATTGATCCAGGTCTCCACGCTTGGGGGCCTCGCATCCTTCCATTGTAGCAAGATCCTTCGCCGGGCTACTAGGGATGCAAAGGCCAGCACACCGGCCTCTTTCGCCTCCTGCACTCCCGACTCCACCCCAACCCCAAAAATCGCGAGTCCCCATCCTGGCTTGACCCTGGATCCCACCACCCTCGACACTGTCCTCGCCACCCCCTTCCAGAACTCCTCCAGCGCCGGGCATGCCCAGAACATATGGGCATGGTTCGCTGGACTCCCCGAGCACCTGACACACCTGTCTTCACCCCCAAAGAACCTACTCATCCTTGTCCCAGTCATGTGGGCCCGGTGCAGCACCTTGAATTGGATGAGGCTAAGCCGCGCACACGAGGAGGAAGAATTAACCCTCTCCAGGGCATCAGCCCATGTCCCGTCTTCGATCTGTTCCCCCAGTTCCCCCTCCCACTTAGCTTTCAGCTCCTCTACTGACGCCTCCTCCGCCTCCTGCATAACCTTGTAGATATCAGATATCTTCCCCTCTCCGACCCAGACCCCCGAAAGCACCCTGTCGCTCATCCCCCTCGCGGGAAGCGAAGGGAATCCCTCCACCTGCCGCCTAGCAAATGCCTTTACCTGCAGATACCTGAACATGTTCCCCGGGGGGAGCCCAAATTTCTCCTCCAACTCCCCCAGGCTCGCAAACCTCCCATCAATAAACAGATCTCTCAGCTGTCTGATGCCCGCTCTGTACCAACCCTGAAATCCCCCATCAATGTTCCCGGGGACGAACCTATGGTTCCCCCTTAACGGAGCCTCCATCGAGCCCCCCACTTCACCCCTATGTCGCCTCCACTGCCCCCAAATCTTGAGGGTAGCCGCCACCACCGGACTCGTGGTATACCTCGTAGGAGGGAGCGGCCACGGCGCCGTTACCAGGGCCCCCAGGCTTGTATCTCCACAGGACGCCCTCTCCATCCGTTTCCATGCTGCCCCCTCCCCCTCCATTACCCACTTGCGCACCATCGACACATTGGCCGCCCAATAATACCCCGAGATCCACACTGCAAGGGGTCCTTATCCCGCTTTAGGATCAGAGAGATCAGTGCCCGCGACATCGTCGGGGGCAAAGCCCCCCCTTCCCATGCCTCATTGAAAGCTCGCACCAACAGGGGGCCCACCAGATCCGCATACTTTTTCTAAAATACCACCGGTTTCTCCGCCTGTACAAAGGCCCACGCCTCCTCCGGGGACTCGAAGTAGTGGTGCCGGTCCTTATATGTCACCCACAGACGCGCAGGCTGCAGCATTCCAAATGTGACCTGCTTGGCATGCAGCACCGCCTTCGCCCGGTTGAACCCGGCCCTCCGCTTTGCCACCTCCGCACTCCAGTCCTGGTAGATTCGTACTACCGAATTCTCCCACTTGCTGCTCCTCTCTTTCTTGGCCCAGCGCAGCACACACTCCCGGTCACTAAATCGATGGAACCGCACCAGCACCGCCCGCGGGGGTTCATTTGCCTTAGGCCTCCTGGCCAGCACTCTGTGAGCTCCCTCAAGCTCCAGGGGCAAATGGAAGGACCCCGCTCCCATCAACGAGCTCAACATCGTGGTCACGTACCACGGGAGATCCGACCCCTCCAGCCCCTCCGCCAGGCCCAGGATCCTCAAATTCTTTCGCCTCGTGCGAACGTCCAGCTCCTCCAAGCGGTCTTGCCACTTTTTGTGAAGTGCCTCGTGCAACTCCACTTTCCCCGCGAGGACCACGGCCTCCTCCTCCCGCTCAGCGGCCTGCTGCTGCAACTCCCGGATAGACACCTCCTGGGCCGCCTGGGTCCCAAGCAGCTTGTTCGTAGTCGCATTCAGTGAGTCCAGCAACTCAGCCTTCAGCTCCGCAAAACAGTGCAGAAGAGCAGCTTGCTGCTCCTGCGCCCATTTCCACCAATCCTCAGGTGTTCCGCCGGCCGCCATTTTGTCCTTCTTCCCCCGCTTTTCTTGTGGAGCTGCTGCAGCCTTTTCCTTTGCCCCACTCCGGGTGAGCACCATAAATTATGGGGAATGCTCCTCTAGACACCTTCCCCCACCGGGATTCGTCGAGACAGCGCCGTTTGGGGCCCTCAAATCGGCCCAAAAGTCCTTAAGTAGCGGGAGCTGCGGTGCGGCTTAGCCGCAACTGCAAAGCCGGTTTTCTGACCGCTCCACTCCTAGTCCAGGCCATCCACCGGTGGAGAATCTGAGAAGGAGTGTTCCCACACGGGGAAAATTCCAAACAGCACCACTACGAGCCCTTAAAAGAGCCCCAAAGTCCGAAAATAGTGGGAGCCACTGAACGTGCGGCTTAGCTCCGCATCACCGCTACCGGAAGTCCGTCTCCGCTTCTTCAATGGCCTTGGTGAGATCTTTTCACAGTTCTTCCCTCTGCTGCTAGAATTCAGCTTTCATAAAGGCCCTCAGGTCAGCTTGAGACCTATAAGCTGGCCCTTCCCCCGCTAGCATGCTTGCAGAGGCTTTTGTTTGTTGCTGTTCAGACAAATCTTGCACTGTTTCTGAGGGTCTGATAACCAAGAAACATCCTATTCCTGGGGGAAAATACTCCTTGAACATTCACCCACGCCTTTTCATCGAAATTCCAACCCGTGCTGCCCAAAAAAGAGCTCTTTTCTGCAACCTTAGGCAGGAGCTGCCTCTGTGTGCTCACTCACTTCATGATGCACACTGGAAGTCCCCAAGACTGCTTCACTGCAATGCTGACTGCAGGACACTCTTCCCAGACTCCACAGGCGGATGTGTCATGGAGGGGTGGTGTGCATGTGGGTGTTGTGGTGGTGGTGGTGGTGGGGGTGGGGGAGGTGAGGGTGTTGCGGTGGTGGTGGGGGTGGGAGAGGTGAGGGTGTTGTGGTGGTGGTGGAGGTGGGGGAGGTAAGGATGTTGTGGTGGTGGGGGGGTTGGGAGTAGGGGAGGTAAGGATGTTGTGGTGGTGGTGGTGGGGGTGGGGGAGGTGAGGGTGTTGTGGTGGTGGTGGTGGGGGTGGGGGTGGTAAGGATGTTGTGGTGGTGGGGGGGTTGGGAGTAGGGGAGGTAAGGATGTTGTGGTGGTGGTGGGGGTGGGGGAGGTAAGGATGTTGTGGTGGTGGGGGTGGGGGTGGTAAGGATGTTGTGGTGGTGGGGGGGTTGGGAGTAGGGGAGGTGAGGATGTTGTGGTGGTGGTGGGGGTGGGGGAGGTGAGGGTGTTGTGGTGGTGGTGGGGGTGGGGGAGGTGAGGATGTTGTGGTGGTGGTGGGGGTGGGGGAGGTAAGGATGTTGTGGTGGTGGGGGGGTTGGGAGTAGGGGAGGTGAGGGTGTTGTGGTGGTGGTGGTGGGGGTGGGGGAGGTGAGGATGTTGTGGTGGTGGTGGGAGTAGGGGAGGTAAGGATGTTGTGGTGGTGGGGGGGTTGGGAGTAGGGGAGGTGAGGGTGTTGTGGTGGTGGTGGGGGTGGGGGAGGTAAGGATGTTGTGGTGGTGGGGGGGTTGGGAGTAGGGGAGGTGAGGGTGTTGTGGTGGTGGTGGGGGTGGGGGAGGTGAGGGTGTTGTGGTGGTGGTGGGGGTGGGGGAGGTGAGGGTGTTGTGGTGGTGATGGGGGTGGGGGAGGTGAGGATGTTGTGGTGGGGGTGGGGGAGGTGAGGGTGGCAGTCTGTTGGGGAGGTGCCAAACCCACTGTCTGTGCCCATACCCATCACTACTGCCGCCCACCGTGGTTACCGAAACGGGCAGCTACCTGTGCCTCCAGGCCCTTCTGGTGGCGCCAGGCTGCCTCGTGTTCCTGTCCATACCCCATATCCCATACATCGGCTCCCCCTTCGCCATCCCCCTCATCTGGGGAGGTGTTCCCCTCATCCTGACCATCCTCCTCCTCCTCCAGCACATTGCCCCTCTGCTGGGTTATGTTGTGCAGGACGCAGCAGACCACAACGATGCGGCCGACCCTCTCCGACGGGTACTGGAGACCCCTCCAGAGCGGTCCAGGCATCTGAAGCGTATCTTGACCAGCCCAAAGCACCTCTTGACCACACCCCTGGTCGCTGCATGGGCATCATTGTAGGGTTGCTCTACGTCGGTCTGTGGCCACCATATAGGCGTCATCAGCCACGACCGCAATGGGTAACCCCTGTCGCCCAACAACCAGCCCCGCAGCCTGGGGGGGGGGGGGGGTGGGGGGGGGGGGGGAATGTCCCTCAAACATGGCAGGGATGAATGATTGGGCCAGTATAAAGCAGTCATGCACACTGCTAGGGTACCTGGTGCAGACGTGCAGGATTGTCATCCTCCTGTGGTCGCAGACTACCTGCGCGTTCATTGAATGTGTATCCTTCCTGCAGCGTGGGCACCTGGGCAACAGCGGCATGCCCCACTGCGTGGGCATCCTGGTGGGCGTGGTCCGCAGGGAACTGTATGTACCGGTCCACGATGTCGTACAGGGCGTCGGTGACGGCCCGGATGCACCTGTGCACCGATGGCTGGGAGATGCCAGACAGGTCCCCACTCGATGACTGGAACGACCCCGTCGCGAAGAAGTTGAAGGCGACCGTCACCTCCTGCGCCTCTCGGGCGTGTGGCACTGCGGCCTGGGCAGCTTGCACGTGCCCCACTGCAGCCCGCTGCTCTACAGCAGGTTCCACCACCTCCCTCTCACACCCGTGTTCCAGCTCCCACTGGGCCTCACGCAGGGCAGCAGCCCCCGCCACGTTGGCCAACAATGCTGGAAGATGGCTGAACATTGTACGATCTGTGGGGGTTGGAGTAGACAGGGTTTCATCATTGGTATACCCACTACACGACCAGGTGCCATGGGCAGCATGGCAGGCCTGGTTGCCAGCACGCGCCCCAGCCCCGCCCCCTCGGTGCCCTGGCACCTGTCGGCTATCCCCCCTGCTAGGGGCACCATCCTCTGGCACTGCCCTCACAGGGGGGCATGTGTGCCGCCCTGGAGCCACCTACCGATGGGTGCCACCGGTGTGGTGGGGGGGAGGAGGGGGCTGGCACACATCAGGATGGCCGGTCCCGTGGGCTGCGACGGTGGACGGGCTGGGTTGAAGAACACGTGTCCGCTGGCCCACTGTGGCCATTTGCGCCGATTCTCCGTGCGGCCAGGCGCCATTCACGCAAGGCCGTTTTCACAGGGGTGGGAGAATTGAGTCCCGGCGTCGGGGCGGTGTGGCGCGATTCGCGCGGCGCCGCGGCGATTCTCCCACCCAGCGGGGGGGTCGGAGAATCCCGCCTATAGTTCACACTGACACACTAGTGTAGTACTGAGGGAGTGTCTCATTGGCAGAGGTACTGTCTCTCAGATGCGATGTTCAGATGTGTCTTTGTAGGTGGACATAAAAGATCCTACTGCATTACTGAACCAAGGGCAAGGAGATTGTCCTGACATTCTGGCCAACATAGGGCTGGTTTAGCTCAGTGGGCTAGACAGCTGGTTTGTGATGCGGCACGGTGGAACAGTGGTTAGCATTGCTGCCTATGACACTGAGGACCCGGGTTCGCATCCCGGCCCTGGGTCACTGTCTGTGAGGAGTTTGCACATTCTACCCGGGTCTGCGTGCATTTCACCCCCACAACCCAAAGATGTGCAGGTTAGGTGGATTGGCAACAAGAAATTGCCCCTTAATTGGATGAAATGAATTGGATATTCTAAATTTATAGGGGCAGCACGGTAGCATGGTGGTTAGCATAAATGCTTCACAGCTCCAGGGTCCCAGGTCCGATTCCCGGCTGGGTCACTGTCTGTGCGGAGTCTGCACGTCCTCCCCGTGTCTGCGTGGGTTTCCTCCGGGTGCTCCGGTTTCCTCCCACAGTCCAAATATGTGCGGGTTAGGTGGATTGGCCATGCTAAATTGCCCGTAGTGTCCTAAAAAGTAAGGTTAAGGGGGGGGGTTGTTGGGTTACGGGTATAGGGTGGATACATGGGTTTGAGTAGGGTGATCATGGCTCGGCACAACATTGAGGGCCGAAGGGCCTGTTCTGTGCTGTACTGTTCTATGTTAAAACAAGGCTAGCAGCACAGGTTCAATTCCAATACCAGCTGATGTACCATCAATTGTACGTGAGGCGAGTGATTTACCAAAGTCTGGCTTTAATTGACTAGAACACAGCTCTGCGATCGTCTGCAATGGAAAGGGACGATCGTCAGGCATCTGACCATTTATACCTCGTTAATAGAGGCGTGGTTAACTCGGCCTCTCGGCCAATCGGTCGAGAGGCACATGACCGACCAGGGCCAATGGTAAGCCGACGTTCTGGCCCAATGGCAGACGAATATGCAGATCATATCACCACACCAGCTTACCCAAACAGGCGCCGGAATGTGGTGACTAGGGGCTTTTCACAGTAACTTCATACTTGTGACAATAAAAGCTTATTATTATTACATCTATCCCTGAACCAACATCACTAAAATTATTTATCTCTCGGTTGCCTGTGCATCATTTGGCCATTCTGGTTGATTTGCATAGAAGTTAACGCACTTCAAAAGAAAACTTTGGAACATTTGGAGGGCATGAAAGATGTAGGATTGGATTTTCCATGCAACCCGCCATGTGTTTTATGGAGGTGCTCTGCCATTCTCTGACGGCAGAATCTTCAGATAGGACATTGTCAATGGGGCAATGCAGGTGGTCCATGGGGAAAATAATGTATTTACATTACCTCGTAGGTATCACAATTGATGTTACATTACTATTCGCAATGTAATTCAGGGGAGACAGTGGCGTAGTGGTACTTCCATTGGACTAGTAATCCAGACACCTCATGGCTTGGGGGTTCCAGGTTTGAATCCCACAATGGCAGTGGTAAAATTTGAATTCACCTGAGGAAGGAGCTGCGCTCCGAAAGCTAGTGTTTGAAACAAACCTGTTGGACTTTAACCTGGTGTTGTAAGACTTCTTACTGTGTTCACCCCAGTCCAACGCCGGCATCTCCACATCATGATGACCATGAAACCATTGTTGATTGTCGTAAAAATCCATCTGGTTCATTAAGGTCCTTCAGGGAAGGAAATCTGCCATCCTTACGTGGTCTGGCCTACATGTGATTCCAGACCCACAGAGTGGTGTGGTTGACTCTTAACTGCCCCCTGCACTAGCGAGCCACTCAGTTCAAGGGCAATTAGGGATGGGCAACAAATGCCGGCCCAGCCAGCGATGCCCACAGCCCAAGAATATTTTTTTTTTAATTGCTTCACAAACATCCTTGTGTAATATAATCCTCAATGTATTTTCGTGCGCATCATAAACTATTAGAAATAGCTGCATTGTTCCTACCCTTGATCTGCAAATTTGACTCTGTCAGCCATAGGCTTTGTTTAAAATTGCTTGCACACATTGTGGTCCGCAAAAACGTTTGATGGTGATCTATGGTCCGCATGAAGGAAAAGGATGGGAATCGCGAATAAAGGAAACCTCTAGCTTCCATCAGAGAATCAAATGCTTTTTGAAAATGTGGACATTTGTTGCCCCCTTACGTCCTAGAGTTAGAACAGTACAGCACAGAACAGGCCCTTCAGCCCTCGATGTTGTGCCGAGCAATGATCACCCTACTCAAACTCACGTATCCACCCTATACCCGTAACCCAACAACTCCCCCTTAACCTTACTTTTTAGGACACTACGGGCAATTTAGCATGGCCAATCCACCTAACCCCGCACATCTTTGGACTGTGGGAGGAAACCGGAGCACCCGGAGGAAACCCACGCACACACGGGGAGGACGTGCAGACTCCGCACAGACAGTGACCCAGCCGGGAACCGAACCTGGGACCCTGGAGCTGTGAAGCATTGATGCTAACCACTATGCTACCGTGCTGCCCCTAACAACAACTAACAACAACTTCCTCTTGGAAGTTTGCAATAAATTCTTAATTCCACCATGAGTTTGATTTGAGAAGGTGCCTTACTTAGTTCAACTTAGTTCCAGGTACCAACTACAACAACAACTGCAACAACATGAATTTATATAGCTTTTTTGGCACAGCAAAACATCCCAAAATTCTTCATGGGAACATTATCAGACAGCAATTTACTGAGCTACATAAGAAGACATGGGCAGGCTTCTGAAGGAACTTACTGTTCATTAGACTTATATTGGCTCATAGACATTTGATGGGTTTTTGCATGACACGTTACTGTCAGTCAACCATCTAAAAAAGTCCTGTAACCCAATTGGAGCTGTTACCAGGATACATACCTGTGCATCCTTTCAGCAATGACATTGAAGAATAGTTAGAGAGCAGCCTAGGGTCTGAAGCAGGTAGTGTCAATGTGGTGATATGAGTGGGAGCACTGCCATTAGTGCAGCGCATTGGTTTCCCATTGGCTCGCACGCACGCACGCGACCACGCACACTCCCAGGTCGACCTGGCACCCGCCGGCGTGCGGCCTTCTCCTCTTCCATCAACACCTCCCCCACAACCCCAATTCCCCCCGCGCCCCCACGTACCAGCACATATACCCCCTCTTCTCCGATTACAGCATCTCCACCACCGGCCCGGGGTACGAAGACACATCTACGACCGACGCTCCCGGAGGCAAGGACGACCATCGACACGACGTCACCGGCTCCACTGCGATGGTCCACCAGAACACCACGGGCACCCAACAGGCTGATTGTGTCCATCTGATGCAACCATGGGACTTTATTGGACTCTATTGTAATTCTTTTGCATCCTAATGTAGTATGTAGTATTGTTTATTTTGCCACGAGCCAGTGGGCAGCCCACATCTTCTCGATTGTTTCTACTCATACCACCAGTCCTCGGACCCCCCCCTCTCTCTCTTCCCCTTACACCCCACCCCCGCCTTCTTTCTCCACAAGGGGTGAATGTGGTGATATGAGTGGGAGCACTGCCATTGGTGCAGAGCATTGGTTTCCCATTGGCTCTGGCTGGTCATGTGCTTCTAGTCTGATTGGCTGGGACTAGTCATGTGACTGCTCACCAATTGGTCGAGAGGCAAGTAGACCCGCCTCCGAGGCGGGGTATAAGTACCCAGGTTCCCGGCGGTCGGCCTTTCTCTGTAGTTGACCACCGGGCTAACAACTAGCTGATTAAAGCCACAGTTTGGATCTTCATCGTGTCTCGCGTCCAATTGATGGTACACAGTCAATTAGAATAATGATAGGTAGAAGTACAATCCTTGTGGAGTTCCTTTCTTCACATTGAGAATACCATCCATTGTGTTGTGTAACACTGCCACTGTGCTAAATGGGATAGATTTCAAACAGATCTAGCTACTCAAAACAGGGCATCCATGAGGCGCTGCAGGCCATCAGCAGTAGTATAGTTGTACTCAACAGATGTATCACAACAGGGCGAGATACCCAAACAGGTGTATCACAACAGGGCGAGATACTCAAACAGGTGTATCACAACAGGGCGAGATACTCAAACAGGTGTATCACAATAGGGCGAGATACCCAAACAGGTGTATCACAACAGGGCGAGATACCCAAACAGGTGTATCACAACAGGGCGAGATTCCCAAACAGGTGTATCACAACAGGGCGAGATACTCAAACAGGTGTATCACAACAGGGCGAGATACTCAAACAGGTGTATCACAACAGGGCGAGATACTCAAACAGGTGTATCACAATAGGGCGAGATACCCAAACAGGTGTATCACAACAGGGCGAGATACCCAAACAGGTGTATCACAACAGGGCGAGATACTCAAACAGGTGTATCACAACAGGGCGAGATACTCAAACAGGTGTATCACAACAGGGCGAGATACCCAAACAGGTGTATCACAACAGGGCGAGATTCCCAAACAGGTGTATCACAACACAGTGAGTTCCTCAAACAGTTGTATCCCAACAGAGTGGGATGCTCACACAAGTGTATCACAACAGATCGAGATAAGCAAACATGTGTATCGCAGCAGAGTGAGATACCTGAACAGGTGTACCACGACAGTGCGAGATACTCAACCGGGTGGGTCACAACAGGGTGAGACACTCAAACAGCTGTAACACAACAGATGAGGTTCCTGAACAGGTGTATTACAATCGGGCAAGTTACCCGAACAGGTAAACCACAACAGCGCAAGATACTGAAACAGGTATATCACAACATGGTGAGATACTGAAACAGGTGTACCACAACAGTGCAAAATACACAAACATGCGTATCACAACAGGATGAGATACTCAAACGGGTGGATCACAACAGGGTGAGACACTCAAACAGCTGTCACACAACAGACAAGATACTCAAATAGGTGTATCACAACTGGGCGAGATAGTCAAAAAGATGTATCACAACAGGGTAAGATACCTGAACAGATGTATCAGGACTGGGTAAGATACCTGAACAGATGTATCGCAATAGGGTGAGTTACTGACACAGGTCTAACACAACAGGGTGAGATTCTCAAACAGCTGTACACCAGAGGGTGAGATACTTGGAACTCATGGAGGATCAGTCCCTGAGGCAGAACCATTTCACTTGAAAGGCTGAAACTCATCTGTGACAATTGACAATACAAAGAGTTTTCCCCCTGATTCCCATTGACTCCAGTTCAGCTAGGGCTCCTTGATGCCAAACGCAGTCAAATGCTGCCTTGGTGTCAAGGACAGTCACTCTCCCCTCACCTCTGGCATTCAGCTCTTTTGTCCATGTTTGAACCAAGACTGTAATGAGGTCAGGTGCTGAGTGACCCTGGCGGAACCTAAACTGAGCGTCAATGAGCAAGCTATTGTTGAGTAAATGCCATTTGATAGCACTGTTGATGATTCCTTCCACAACTTTGCTGATGATGGAGAGTAGACTGATAGGACGGTAATTGGCTGGGTTGGATTTGTCCTGTTTCTTGTGTACAGGACACACCTTGGCAATTTTCCACATTGCCTGGTAGACGCCAGTGTTGTAGCTGTACTGGAACAGCTTGACTAGGGGTGTGATAAGTTCTGGAGCATAAGACTTCAGTACTATTGCCGGAATATTATCAGGACCCATAGTCTTTGCAATATCCAGTACCTTCAGCCATTTCTTGACATCACGTGGGGTGAATCGTATTGGCTGAAGACTGACATCTGTGGTGCTGGAGACCTCCGGAGGAGATCGAGGTGAATCATCCACTTGGCAGGTCTGGTTGAAGATTGTTGCGAATGCCTCAGCCTTGTCTTTTGCACGGATTTGTTGGGCTCCTCCATCATTGAGGATGGGAATATTTGTCGAGCCTCCTCCTCCAGTGAGTTGTTTGATTGTCCACCACCATTCACGCTGGATGTGGCAGGACTGCAGAGCATAGATCTGATGCATTTGTTGAGGACATGCTTAGCTCTGTCTATTACTTGACCAATTGGGGAATGTTACTTAAAGGAATGACATTGGACAGGCAATGGGAAACATTCAAGAAGCTCATTGGGGAACTGCAACAATTGTTTATTCCTGTTTGGCACAAAGGTAAAATGGGAAAGGTGGCTAATCCATGGTTCACAAGGGAAATTAGAGATATTATTCGATCCAAGGAAGAAGTATACAAATTGGCCAGGAAAAACAACAGGTCTGAGGATTGTTAGCAATTTTGAATTCAGGAAAGAAGGACCAAGGGATTGATTAAGAAGGGGAAAATAGAGTACAAAAGTAAGCTTGCAGGGAACATAAAAATGACTGCAAGAGTTTCTATATGTACATGAAGAGAAAAAGATTTGTGAAGACAAATGTAGGACCCTTATAGTCAGGAACAGGGAAATGTATAATGGAGAACAAAGAAATGACTGAGCAACTAAATACATACTTTGGTTCTGTCTTCACAAATAAGGACACAAATCAGATACCAGAAATGTTGGTGAATGCAGGGTTTAGTGAGAGGGAGGAATTGAAGGAAATCAATCATAGAATCATAGAAACATAGAAGACAATCATAGAATCCCTACAGTGCAGAAGGTGAGCATTCAGCCCATCGAGTCTACACTGACCCTCTGAAGGAGCACTCATCCTATCCCCATAACCCCACGTAAGCTTTGAACACGAAGGAGCAATTTAGCAGAATCAATCCACCTAAACCTGCAATTCCTTGGACTGTGGGAGGAAACAGGAAAACCCGGAGGAAACCCATGCAGACATGGGGAGAATGTGGAAACTCCGCACAGACAAACTCCCATACCAGCCTCCCCGAACAGGCGCCGGAATGTGGCGACTAGGGGCTTTTCACAGTAACCTCATTTGAAGCCTACTTGTGACAATAAGCGATTTTCATTTCATTTTATTTTTCAGTGACCCAAGCCGGGAATCGAACCTGGGACCCTGGCACTGGGGCAGCAGTGCTAACCACTGTGCCATCATACCGCCAATCAATATCAGTAGAGAATTGGTGTTGGGGATATTGATGAGATTGAAGGCTGATAAATCCTCAAGGTCTGATAAGCTACATCCCAGAGTGCTTGAGGAAGTGGATCTAGAAATAATGGATGCATTGTGGTCATCTTCCAGGATTCTATAAACTCTGAAACAGTTCCTACAGATTAGAGGGTAGCTAACGTAATTCCACTATTTAAAAGGGGAGGTAGAGAGAAAACAGGGATTATAAACCAGTAGGACTGGTGTCAGTAGTGGGGGAAATTCTAGACTCCATTATCAAAGATTTTCTAGCTGAGCATTTAGAAAATAGTGACAAGATCGAAGAGTCAGCATGGATTTATGAAGGGGAAATCATGCTTGACAAATCTACTGGAATTCTTTGAGGATGTAACTAGTAGAGCTGATGAGGGGGAGACAGTGAATGTGGTTTGTTTGGACTTTCAGAAGGCTTTTGTCAAAGTTCCACATAAGAGATTAGCAGACAGGAAACAAAGGGTAGGAATTAAGGGACCTTTTTCAAATAGGCAGGCGGTGACTAGTAGGGTACCGCAGGCATCGGTGCCAGGACCCCAGCTATTCACAATGTATATCAATGATTTAGATGATGGAACAAAATATAATTTCTCCAAATGTGCAGATGACACCAAGTTGGGTGGGAGGGTGAGCTGTGAGGAGGATGCAGAGATCCTTCCATATGATTTGGACAAGTTGAGTGAGTGGGCAAAAGAATGGCCAATGCAGTATAATTCGGAGATGTGCAAGGTTACCCACTTTGGTAGCAAAAATGAGAAGGCAGACTATTATCTGAGTGGTCATAAATTAGGAGGGGGAATGTGCAACAAGACGTCAGTGTCCTCGTACACCAGTCATTGAAGGTAAGCATGCAGGTGGAACATGCAGTAAAGAAGGCAAATGGTATCCTGGCCTTCATTGCGAGAGGAATCAAGTACAGGAGCAGAGATGTCTTGCTGCTATTACACAGGCCCTTAGTGAGGTCACACCCAGAATATTGTGTGCTTTTTTGGTCTCCTTATCTGAAGAAGGATGTTCTTCCTCCAGAGGGAGTGCAGCGAATGTTTGCCAGACTGATTCCTGGGATCCCGGGACTGACGCATGAGGAGAAATTGACTAGGTAGGGATTATATCCACTGGAGTTCAGAACAATATGGGGAGTTTGCATAGGAACCAATAAAATTCTAACAGGACTAGATAGGGTGGATGCAAAAGAATGTTCCCGATGGGTAGGTGTGTCCAGAACCAGGGATCACAGTCTGAGGATACAGGGTAGACCATTTAGGACAGAGGTGAGGAGAAAGTTCCACCTAGAGAGTGGTGAGCCTGTGGAATGTGTTACCACAGGAAGTAGTTGAAGCCAAAACATTGTTGGCATGAATTTACGGCCACACTGTCCTGAAAAGCAGCTCGCTGTGGCGCAGGGTGTCCGATAAAAGCCGGGAGACCCCGCTCCCAGGATTTACCCAGCTCACAAAGCCTCGTGAGATCTAACGCGATCTCACTCGATGTTGCAATGTAAATCCTGCCCATTGTGGACAGGATCACTTTAAGCAAATCTGCATATTAAAGCGAGGCAGCTAGTCTCACTTTGATGTGCAGATTCCAGATGTAGCCAAGGCGTGGGATCTATCTACTTTGCCTTGGAGACCTTCGGTGACTGCTCTGCACAAGTGAAACGGCACTTGTGGGGGGTCTCCTATGGGAACAGAGGCCCCAGGTGTGTGCCAACATACAGTGCAGAAGGAGGCCATTTGGCCCATTGAGTCTGCACCGACCCACTTAAGGCCTCACTTCCACCCTATCCCCATAACCCAATAACCCCTCCTAACCTTTTTTGTCATTAAGGGCAATTTATCATGGCCAATCCACCTAACTTGCAAGTCTTTGGAGTGTGGGAGGAAACCGGAGCACCCGGAGGAAAGCCACACAGACACGGGGAGAACGTGCAGATTCCGCACAGACAGTGACCCAACGGGGAATCGAACCTGGGATCCTGGCGCTGTGAAGCCACAGTGCTATCCACATGTGCTACCGTGCCGCCCGCTGGTATTGCTGGTGTCCCTGGAAGTGTCAGCCTGGCACCCTGGCAGTGCCATCTGGCACTTTCACACCTACCCAGCCATTACACATGCACCCGCCCATTACACATCCAACTGCCTATTACACATGCGGCCACCATTACCCACCAATCCATTACACATCCACCCGCCCATTACACATCCATCTGCCTATTACACATGCGCCCACCATTACACACCAATCCATTACACATCCACCCGCCCATTACACATCCACCTGCCATTACACACTCACCCGCCCATTACACATCCAACTGCCTATTACACATGCGGCCACCATTACCCACCAATCCATTACACATCCACCCGCCCATTACACATCCACCCGCCCATTACACACTCACCCGCCCATTACACATCCAACTGCCTATTACACATGCGGCCACCATTACCCACCAATCCATTACACATCCACCCGCCCATTACACATCCACCCGCCCATTACACACTCACCCGCCCATTACACATCCAACTGCCTATTACACATGCGGCCACCATTACCCACCAATCCATTACACATCCACCCGCCCATTACACATCCACCCGCCCATTACACACTCACCCACCCATTACACATCCATCTGCCTATTACACATGCACCCACCATTACCCACCAATCCATTACACATCCACCCGCCCATTACACATCCACCCACCCATTACACATCCATCTGCCTATTACACATGCGCCCACCATTACACACCAATCCATTACACATCCACCCGCCCATTACACATCCACCTGCCATTACACACTCACCCGCCCATTACACATCCAACTGCCTATTACACATGCGGCCACCATTACCCACCAATCCATTACACAACCACCCGCCCATTACACATCCACCCGCCCATTACACATCCATCTGCCTATTACACATGCGCCCACCATTACACACCAATCCATTACACACCCACCCGCCCATTACACATCCACCTGCCATTACACACTCACCCACCCATTACATACCCTCTGCTGTACACCCATTAATCATACATGCTCCCACTGTCAATTTTGTTTAATTTATTCTTGGGATGTGGGAGTCTTCATATTGTCCAACATTTATTACCCATCCTTCATTCCCTTGAGAAGGTGGTGTTGAGCTGCTCAACCAGCCGCACCAGGTTCAGTTTGTGCAAATGTTCCCATCCCGCGCAACCTGCCCAAGTATCTAAAGTTCGTCCTCACCACTTTAAAAGGCAGCTCACCCAGCCTCCCCTCCTGTCCCCTTGCTTGAATCAGGAAAACATAATTCTTCCTCATGTTTAATTTATACCTGCAGAACCAACCAAACACCTCCAAGATGTTCATAATCCCCCTAATGCCACCCAACAGGTCCGAGATGTAAAGTAGTAAGTCGAGCTGTCTTCACTTTACCAGTCGTTCCGAATTCCCAGCTACTATTTTTCAGGAGTACGACACTGCATTTAAAGAAAGCATTTGTATAGAATGTTAAATATTCCCAGGAGGTCCCAAAGCACATTATAATGAAAGACGTTTATGGTGTAGTCACTGTTGAAATGTAGGAAATGTGGCAGCCAATTTGCTCACTGCTGGATCCTTAATGTGATCATATGTTTCGGGAGGGTTACTTGAGGGATGAATGTTGGCCAGGTTACTCGTCTGCATCCTGACCCTTCCTTGACCGTCATGTGGTGGAAGGTTTTAAAATCGATTAATTTTTGAATTTACTCCCCTACAAGCAATGGCTGTGTCTCTGAATCTTCTGTTTTGGACAAGGTGAAACAGCTCATCAACAATGAAAATCCAATGAACAACAATCATATCCAGAAAGCAGTCACCTTCCCAGTGAGAAAATGTCACATTTATATAACCCAATCCTTTCACCCGTAGATCATTCTAGCCGCTCTTTGCTGTATGCTTTCAATAGTTGCAATATCTTTTTTGTGACCTAGCTTGGTGACCAGAACTGTATACAGTGTTCAAAGTGGCAGAATCACCTCATTATTTCAGCTCTGTGTTGATCTTCCAGTACATCCCAACATCTGATTTGCTTTCCTCATTCCTGCTGAGCATTATTGTGACAGCTTCATTTTATTACAAAGGTGACCTCACTATTTCAGCACAATATTGACCTTTGAATTCATCCCAACATCTGGTTTGCGTTACTCATTGCTACTGAGGATTGTTGTGATTATTCCATTTTAATGCCCATCAAACCACCCCCCCCCCCCCCCCCCCCCAGCTCTCTTTCTTTTTCACAGTGCAACATTTAGTTTCCATTGAAGTGATACAAAATATTACCAGGTATTACAAAGTAGTCCCAACACGGAAACTGATCTTCCTGCTTAATTGTCCTGTGGGGTGTTCATGCTTCCCACGACCATCCTCCGACCTCCTCTGGACCTGTCCTCATGAACATATACTTCTATTTGTATCTTCCTTGTGCGTGTTTTTAAACTTTCCTTTAATTGCATCTATATTATTCGCCTCAGCAGCTCTCTCTGGTAGCAAGTTCCACAGTCTCTGGAAAAAGAGGTTTGTCCTGATTTCCCTCAAGTGTTTATTCGGCCTCACCTTATCTTTGTGATCCCCTAGTTCTTGTATCCTCCACAACTGGAAGCACATCTATCCTCGCAAACCCTTACATAATCTTGAAGACCTACACCAAGTCACCCCAAAATCTTCTTTTTCTACTGAAAATAATCCCATCCTGTTCAAACTTCCCTAGTGGCCCCAACCTGCCAGTCACTAAATAATTTTGACACTTTCTTCAATGTCTCTCTAACCCTTTTATAATAGGAAGACCAGAATTATTCACAGTGCTCCAAGAATGCTCTAATCAGGATTCGATACAAGTTTAATGTAACTGCTCTGCTTTCCAATTCAATCCCTCTAGAAATGATCCCCTGTGCTTTGTTAGGTTCATTACTCCGTGTGGTTACACTTAGTGATTTGTATATCTACCCAGGCAGATCTAGCGAGACCTTGTGGGGCAGTGAGTAGTGCCCCTGCCGCTGAGCCAACAGCTCCAGGTTCATAGTCCCAGTCCTGGATGGTCAAGGGAGGTGTGTTCACAATGCAGCCAAGCAGGTCGACTATCAACCTGTAAATCCTTCCTACACACACCAATGGCTGGCAGTAAGAGCATTGGAGCCTCCACCATAGCTCCAGACTATAGTATGCGTGTTGCCACACAACCTCCCTGTGACACACAACTAGATACCTCAACCCCATGTTGACAGTTGTTCGTTAAGGATTCTGTGACATCCTTATTCTTCCCACCAAAATGTATTATCTATATTGAAGTTCATCTGCTAATATCTATTCCCCCTGTTATTAACCTCAAACATTTTGTTGAAATTTTCCTCTGCATTAACTATATAACTTTTAAATTATATTTCCAAATTCCAGAAGCCAAATCATTAATGAAAATAAAGTACAAGAGTGGTCCCAGCATCAATTTTTGAGGAACAAACCCTTCCCATCATTTGATGATTTGAGTATCTATCTATAACCCTTACTCCTTGTTTTCTCTTTTCCAGTCACCTTCAATCCATCCTACTTCCTATCCCCTGACTCCTATTGGGGGTAGGACTATTGATCATAGAATGATAGAATCCCTGCAGTGCAGAAGGATTTGGCCATTCTGTCTGCACCGACCATTTGAAAGACCACCCCACACAGATCCAATCCCTGCCCTATCCCTGTAACCCTACCTAACCTTTGTACACTGAGGGGCAATTTAGTATGGCCAATCCACCTAACCTGCACATCTTTGGACTGTGGGATGAAGCCGGAGCACCCGGAGGAAACCAACGCAGACACGGGGAGAATGTGCAGACTCCACACAGACAGTCACCCGAGGCCGGGAATTGAACCTGGGACCCCGGTGCTGTGAGGCAGCACTGCTAACCACTGTCGTGTTAAGCACAGTAAGTTAACACGGGCTGCAACTGGCTGCAGCTTTACCTGAGTGATACTCCACACCTTGAAGTTAGTTCAACATGATTTGGGCAGCACGGTAGCATGGTGGGGGCAGCACGGTAGCATGGTGGTTAACATAAATGCTTCACAGCTCCAGGGTCCCTGGTTTGGTTCCCGGCTGGGTCACTGTGCGGAGTCTGCACGTCCTCCCCGTGTGTGCGTGGGTTTCCTCCGGGCGCTCCGGTTTCCTCCCACAGTCCAAAGATGTGCCGGTTAAGTGGATTGGCCATGCTAAATTGCCCGTAGTGTCCTTAAAAGTAAGGTTGGGGGGGGGTTGTTGGGTTACGGGTATAGGGTGGATACGTGGGTTTGAGTAGGGTGATCATTGCTCGGCACAATATCGAGGGCCGAAGGGCCTGTTCTGTGCTGTACTGTTCTATGTTCTATGTTCTATGATTTATTGAACCTATCACACAGTCAGCTCAACCCTCTGTGAGTTCGACTCTCTGCTAACTTAGTGTGATTAATCTGTCTGACGGAACCAGACTAGCTCTTAGCCACGTGCTTTAGGAGTTCTATGATATGTACACCCTGACTCACACTGTAGATGTCCCCAGTGGAAAGAGGTGAAGTGTGAGTGCCTCATGCCTTTTATAGTTTATATTTATCTCAAGAGGGGTGGAATATAAAAGCAGCGATGTGCTACTGAGCCTTTATAAGGCTCTGGTTAGGCCCCATTTGGAGTACTGTGTCCAGTTTTGGGCCCCACATCTCAGGAAGGACATACTGGCACTGGAGCGTGTCCAGCGGAGATTCACACGGATGATCCCTGGAATGGCGGGTCTAACATATGATGAACGGCTGAGGATCCTGGGATTGTATTCATTGGAGTTTAGAAGGTTAAGGGGAGATTTAATAGAAACTTACAAGATAATACATGGCTTAGAAAGGGTGGACGCAAAGAAACTGTTTCCATTAGGCGAGGAGACGAGGACCCGTGGGCACAGCCTTAGAATTAGAGGGGGTAAATTCAGAACAGAAATGCGGAGACATTTCTTCAGCCAGAGAGTGGTGGGCCTGTGGAATTCATTGCCGCGGAGTGCAGTGGAGGCCGGGACGCTAAATGGCTTCAAGGCAGAGATAGATAAATTCTTGATGTCGCGAGGAATTAAGGGCTACGGGGAGAATGCTGGTAGGTGGAGTTGAAATGCCCATCAGCCATGATTGAATGGCGGAGTGGACTCGATGGGCCGAATGGCCTTACTTCCACTCCTATGTCTTATGGTCTTATGGTCTTATAGTCTTATAGTGGGAAACCACCCCCAAGTGTTCTGCTTGCTGATTGGTTATGTCCTGTTCTTTGTGTTCATTAGCTACCTGTCTGTATATCATGACATCTCCCCTTTTGAAATGTTTTTCTCTGGCCTATGTGAAAGTATTTACATGTGTAGGCTGAAAAACTAACTTATTTACATACAGTAGCAGATGGGAACATATGTACATGTAAAAACAGAGTCTGAGGTGCAAAACAGAACATAGTAAACAAAACAAGTGTTCATAACTCCAGTCTCTGGGGCTTACGTCTGATCCTGGTTGACCGCCGGAGAGGTGGTGGTGGGGACGACGGCACCTTGACAGGCGGATTGAAGCCTCACTGGTGGCCCCGTGGTTTGAGGTATCAGGAGGTGGCACAATAACGGATGGAAACAATGAAGAACGTGGTTACGGGCGGGCAGCTGTGAGCAGTGCCCGTCTGTTGCGCGCACAACAGAGTCATCAGCCATACGCACAACATACGATCGGGGAGCAGCCTGTCGAACAACAACAGTTGGAGCTGACCAGCCTCCATCAGGTAGCTTGATTCAAACAGCATCCTCCGGGAGTAGCACAGGCAAATCAGTGGCATGAGCATCATAGCCCTGCTTTTGCTGGTCCCTGAGTTTCTGGCCAGAGAAGACAAAGCCAGAGTGAGACAGCAAAGAGTGAGTTTGGGAATTTGAAGTTAGGTGGGAATTCAAAGCTGGATGGGGAGGAGGTGCTTTTTAACCCTGGTAAGTGACTGGTAAGTAATTTTTCTTTTCATTGTCTAATTTATTATTTTTTTCTTTTGTTTTTTGGAATTGTAGTTGGATAAGTTAACCCAAGGTTTAAGACATGGCAGGAGATCCCAGACCCGTGTCGTGCTCCTCATGTGCGATGTGGGAGCTCAGGGACTCGTCCACTGTCCCTGACTCCTTCATGTGCAAGAAGCGTGTCCAGTTGCAGCTCCTGTTAGACCGCTTGACGGCTCTGGAGCTGCGGATGGACTCACTTTGGAGCATCCGCGATGCTGAGGACGTTGTGGATAGCACGTTTAGCGAGTTGGTCACACCGCAGGTGAAAGTTACGGAGGGAGATAGAAAATGGGTGACCAAAAGACAGAGCAAGAGTAGGAAGGCAGTGCAGGTGTCCCCTGCGGACATCTCCCTGCAAAACAGAAATACCGCTTTGGATACTGTTGAAGGAGATGGCTCACCAGGCGAAGGCAGCAGCAGCCAGGTTCATGGCACCGTGGCTGGCTCTGCTGCACAGCAGGGCAGGAAGAAGAATGGCAGGGCTATAGTGATAGGGGACTCAATCGTAAGGGGAATAGACAGGTGGTTCTGCGGACGCAATCGAGACTTCAGGATGGTATGTTGCCTCCCTGGTGCAAGGGACAAGGATGTCTTGGAGCGGCTGCAGGACATTCTGGGGGGGCGAGGGTGAACAGCCAGCTGTCGTGGTGCACATAGGCACCAACGATATTGGTACAAAACGGGATGAGGTCCTGCAAGCTGAATTCAGGGAGTCAGGAGTTAAACTAAAAAGTAGGACCTCAAAGGTAGTAATCTCAGGATTGCTACTAGTGCCACGAGCTAGTCAGAGTAGGAATGTCAGGATAGATAGGATGAATGCAGCGCCGGCCCTAGGGTTGCTGGCGCCCCGGGCAAGCTGAACTTCGGCGCCCGAGGGGGGGGGCGCGGGGCCGAGGGGGGGGCGGAGCCAAGGGGGGCGGGGCCGAGGGGGGGCGGGGCCGGGGGCGGCCGAGGGGGGGGGCGAGGGGGGGGCGGGGCCGAGGAGGGGGCGGGGGGGCGGACCCGAGGGGGGGCGGACCCGAGCGGGGGGGTGGACCGGGGGGAGGGCGGCCACCGCGCATGCGCTGGTTGGCACCGGCCCAACTGCGCATGCGCGGGACCCGAGTCTCTGGCGCCCCCTAGCACATGGCGCCCCGGGCGACTTCCCGAGTTGCCGGTGCCTTGAGCCGGCCCTGGATGAATGCGTGGCTCGAGAGATGGTGCAAGGGGGAGGATTTCAATTCCTGGGGCATTGGAACCGGTTCTGGGGGAGGTGGGACCAGTATAAAACGGACGGTCTGCACCTGGGCAGGACTGGGACCAATATCCTGGGGGGGGGGGGGGTGTTTGCTAGAGCTGTTGGGGAGGGTTTAAACTAATGTGGCGGGGGATGGGAACCGATGCAGGAAGTCGGAAGGTAGTAAAACAGGGACAGAAGCAAAAGGAAGTAAGGGGAAAAGTGTAAGGCAGAGAAGCCATAGTGAAAAATCAAAAAGGGCAACAGTACAAGGTACAGTGACTGAGGGGAGCTCAGTGCATAGGCCCAGTAATACTAAAAGGAATAAAACGGGAAGTAAAAACATAAATGGTAAGCGGCGCGGCAGGTTGTTACATGAAGGTATGGGTTCAACGACAAGGAAAATTAGGAGAAAAGTTAAGAGGAAATATAACTTAGGAGAGTTTACTGATCGAGGTGTTAAGATTCAAAACAGAGGTATAAAAGCCAGCATAAGTGTACTTTACCTGAATACTCGTAGTATTCGGAATAAGGTAAACGAGTTGATGCCGCAAATCATCGTAAATGACTATGATTTAATGGCCATTATTGAAACATGGTTAAAGAATGGTCACGACTGGGAGTTAAATATCCGAGGGTATCAAACTATTCGGAAGGACAGAGTGGATGGTAAGGGAGGTGGTGTAGTTCTGTTATTTAAGGATTACATCTGGGCAATAGTAAGGGGTGACATTGGTGCTGTGGAGGATAAGGTTGAATCCATTTGGGTGGAAATCAGGAATAGTAAGGCGAAAAAGTCACTGATAGGAGTAGTCTATAGGCCACCAAATAGTAACATTATGGTGGGGCAGCCAATAAACAAAGAAATAACTGATGCATGTAGAAATGGTACAGCAGTTATCATGGGGGACTTTAATCTATGTCGATTGGTTTAACCAGGTTGGTCAAGGCAGCCTTGAGGAGGAGTTTATAGAATGTATCCGCGATAGTTTCCTAGAACAGTATGTAATGGAACCTACGAGGGAACAAGCGGTCCTAGATCTGATCCTGTATAATGAGACAGGATTCATTAATGATCTCATAGATAGGGATCCTCTCGGAAGGAGTGATCACAATATGGCGCAGACCATGAAGCAGCAAAAGTTTCTGAGGAGCTGCTACGAGGAGCTGAAGACAGAGATGCTGGCCCCTATGAAGGCCTCCATGGAAAAGGTGGTGGAGGTTCAGAAGGTACAGGAGAAAGCGATCAAAGAGGTGGAGAGGAAGGTATCCGAGAATGAGGACGAGATCCTGGGCCTGGCGGTCAGGGTGGAGGCGCACGAGGCCCTACACAAGAGATGGCAGGACAGACTGGATGACCTCAAATATAGGTCTCAGAGTCACAATCTGCGGATCTTGAGCCTTGTAGTGACTACAAGGCTGGGGAAGCTGATGGGCGTGGGGGCCTTCCCGCGGCCCTTGGAACTGGACGGGGCGCTTAGAGTCCTCGCGAGGAATCCTTGGGCGAACGAACCACCGAGGGCGATGGTGAGAAGGTTCCACCGCTTTACAGACAGGGAGCGTGTCCTGTGTTGGGCAAAGAAGGAACGGAGCAGTAAGTGGGAGAATGGCGAGATCCGCATATACCAGAACTTGGGAGCTGAACTGGCGAGGAGGCGTGTGGGTTTGAACCGGGCTAAGACGGTCCTCCACAGCAAAGGGGTGAAATTTGGGCTCCTGCATCCGGCGAGACTTTGGGTAACGTACCAGGACAGGCACCATTATTTTGATACACCGGACGAAGCGTGGACATTCATTAAGCATGAAAAGCTGGACTTGAACTAAGGGACAGCTGCACGTGGGTGAAATGCGCTGGCGGAGAAGTGTAACCGGGTGTTGGCCTGGTGTAAGTTTGTTAGTAGAATTTAAGTTTGTTTGCTTTTCATTTCCTGTTTTTTTGTTTCAGGGGGCGGGGTAACACCCAGGTTGTGATGTCCGGTGCACTGGCCCTCCTACCCTGTGGGGGAGGGTGGTAGGGGGCCCGAAGGAGGAGACAATAGTAAGGTTGGAGCTAGAGGTGGGAGCGGCCGGGGTGAGCATGGGTCAGCTGACTTAAGGAAGCGCAATGGGGGGAAATCAATGCTAAGCGGGTGCTTGGCATGGGGTGGCTGGGGGGCTGTGGGGGGGGGGGGGGAAGGGGTGCTGCTTTGCTGACTGAAGGGGAGCCAACTGTTGGGGACGGATGGAGAGTCGGGTTGGGGGGCCTCCGGCGGGAGAGCTGGAGCGAGTGGGGGGCGCGGGCACGTGGCTGGCTGAAAAAGGGAGATGGCTAGTCGGCAGGGAGGGAGGGGTCAACCCCCCATCCAGGCTGATCACGTGGAATGTGAGGAGCCTGAACAGGCCGGTCAAGAGGTCCCGCGTGTTCTCGCACTTAAAGGGATTAAAGGCGGATGTAGCCATGCCACAGGAGACGCACTTAAAACTCGCTGACCAAACAAGGTTAAGGAGGGGATGGGTGGGCCAGGTGTTCCACTTGGGGCTAGACTCAAAGACCAGAGGGGTGGCAATTCTGGTTAGTAAACGGGTGGCGTTTGAGACAGGGAGCATCGTGGCGGACAAGTGGGGCAGGTACATAATGGTGAGTAGAAAGCTACAGGGGGCCCAGGTGGTGTTGGTGAATGTATATGCCCTGAACTGGGATGATGCGGAATTCATGAGGCGCATGTTGGGTAAAATCCCGGACTTGGAGTCAAGTAACTTGATCCTGGGGCGGGGACTTTAACACTGTCCTGGATCCGGCACTGGACAGGTCTAAGCCCAGGTCGGGAAAGAGACCAGCGGCGGCCAGGGCCCTGTGGGAGTTCACGGATCATTTGAGGGGCGTGGACCTGTGGAGATTCGTGTGGCCAAGGGCAAAGGAGTTCTCCTTTTCCTCTCACATCCACAAAGTCTACTCGCGGATTGAGTTTTTTGGGTTGAGCAGGGCATTAATCCCGAGGGTGGAGGGGGTTGAGTATTCGGCCATTGCAGTCTCGGACCATGCCCCGCACTGGGTGGACCTGCGACTGGGGGCAGAGCGGTGGCAGCGCCCTCTCTGGAGACTGGATGTGGGGCTACTCGTGGACGGAGAGGTGTGTGGGCGGATAAGGAGGAGCATCGAGAACTATGTGATAACGAATGACACAGGGGACGTAAGAGCAGCAGCGGTTTGGGAGGCTATGAAGGTGGTCATCAGAGGGGAGTTAATCTCTATTAGGTCCCACAGAGAGAAGAGGGAGAGGGCGGAGAGGGAGAGACTGGTGGGAGAGATGCTTAGGGTAGACAGGAAGTATGCGGAGGCACCCGAGGAAGGGCTGCTAAAGGAGCGCCGGAGATTACAGGCAGAGTTCTATTTGCTGACCACGGGGAAGGCGGAGGCGCAGTTGAGGAAAGTATGGGAAGAAAGGAAGTAGGAAGCTGGCGCACCAACTTCGCAGGAGAGAGGTGGCCAGGGAGATCGGTGGCCAGGGAGATCGGGGGAGTGAGGGATAAGGAGGATAATACGGTGTTGAGCCCAAAGAGGATCAATGAAGTCTTCAAGGAGTTTTATGGGAAGCTGTACGAGTCAGAACCCCCAAGGGGAGGTGAAGGGATGAAGGAATTTATGGATCGATTGAGGTTCCCAAGGGTCGACGAGGATCGAGTGGAGGGACTGGGGGCCCCGATTGAGTTACAAAGAGAACAAAGAACAAAGAAAAGTACAGCACAGGTGATGAACCATCAATCGAACGCGAGACGAGTTGCTGTACAAAAATTAGGCTTTAATAAGCTAGAAGTTAGCCCTGCAGTCGACTACAGTAAATGGCCGACCGCCGGGCGTTCTGGGTATTTATACCTCGCTCTGAGGCGGGGTTAACTCAGCCTCTCAACCAATCGGGGAGCCGTCACATGACTGGTCTCAACCAATCGGTCGAGAGGCACATGACCAACCAGGGCCAATGGTAAGCCGGTGTTCTGCACCAATGGCAGACAGCTATGCAAATCATACCACCACATTCACCCCTTGCGGAGAAAGAAGCCGGGGGGGGGGTGGGGGGGGGGGTAATCAAAGATAGCCGGGGGGGGGGGAAATGATGGTATGAGTAGCAGCCAGGGAAGGGAGAAAAAAAATTTGGCTTCCCACTGGCCCAGACAAATAACAAGAGTACATATTGTCCATCAGGGTCCATGGAGTTGGTGGAAATTAAATAGACTCGATCAGTCTTTTCGTGGCCCATGACGTCCTGGCAGACCGCCGCAGTGGAGTTGGTGACGTTGGTTCAGCCGATGGTGGTGGTTCCGCTGACGTCCTGGAGTCCGGGAGTGATGGTTCTTGAACAGTCTCCGTCACCCGAGCTGGCTGTGGAGACGCCATGGATGGGGAAGGGGTGGCCAGGGTGGGGCGCTGGGGGAAAAAAAACAAGGGGGGGGGTCTGTGGTGAAGGTGGGGAGGCCGCACGCCGGAGGGTGCCAGGTCCCGGAGGGAGACCGTGTCCTGCCGACCGTTGGGATACTCCACGTACGCATATTGCGGGTTAGCGTGGAGTAACTGGACTTGTTCCACCAACGGGTCGGACTTGTGCACCCGCACATGCTTCTGGAGCAAGATGGGTCCGGGGGCGGCCAGCCACGTCGGGAGAGGGGATCCGGAGTTCGACTTCCGGGGGAAAACAAGAAGACGTTCATGAGGTGTCTGATTTGTTGCGGTACGGAGGAGTGAGTGGATAGAATGTAGGGCATCGGGGATGACCTCGTGCCATCGGGAAATAGGGAGATCTCTGGACCGGAGGGCCAGTAGTATGGTCTTCCAGATGGTACCATTCTCCCGCTCGACCTGTCCGTTACCCCGGGGGTTATAGCTGGTCGTCCTGCTAGAGGCGATGCCCCTGTTGAGCAGGAATTGACGCAGCTCGTCGCTCATAAATGAGGACCCCCGATCGCTATGTATGTATGCGGGGTAGCCGAACAGGGAGAAGATGGAGAGGAGGGCCTTAATGACGGTCGATGTGGTCATGTCGGGGCAGGGAATGGCAAAGGGGAAGCGGGAGTTTTCATCGATTACCGCCAGGAAGTAGATGTTGCGGTTGCTGGAGGGAAGGGGCCCCTTGAAGTCAATGCTGAGACGTTCGAAGGGGCGGGATGCTTTGATCAGGTGTGCGCACTCGGGGCGGTAGAAGTGCGGTTTGCACTCTGCGCAGATGTGGCAGTCCCTAGTGACAGTCCTGACTTCCTCAATGGAGAAAGGCAGGTTGCGGGCCTTTATGAAGTGGTAGAAACGTGTCACCCCTGGATGGCAGAGGTCCGCGTGGAGGGAGCGGAGGCGGACTGTCTGCGCGCTGGCACAGGTACCGCGGGACAGGGCATCAGGCGGCTCATTGAGCTTCCCAGGACGATACAAGATCTCATAGTTGTACGTGGACAACTCGATCCGCCACCGTAAGGTCTTGTCATTCTTAATCTTGCCCCTCATCGCGGTGGCTGGGTGGGTGTTGAGAGCTGGGGTACGATGGCAGACTCCGGGGCGGGTCTCGTCCAAACTTCATACACCTCTGGCTCGACCGGCGACTGGGGGCGCTGGGGGCGGGCTGGTGCTGGGGCGTGGAACAGGTGGGGCGAGCTTGCGGGATCGGGAGCGCGAGGGGGCGGCAGCATAGGGAACGGGGTAAGGGGTTCCTCAGTGGGGGTAGGGGGGGGGGCTGGATCCAGCGGGTGCCAGGTCCCGAAGGATACTGTGTCCTGGCGACCGTCCAGGAACTCCACGAATGCGTACTGGGGTTGGAATGGAGGAGGTGCACCTTTTCAACAAGGGGGTCGGTTTTGTGCCCCCTGACGTGCTTTCTCAGGAGAACCGGGCCTGGTGTCCTCAGCCAAGCCGGAAGTGAGACCCCCGTGGTAGTGCCCCTAGAAAAAATGAAGAGCCGCTCGTGAGGGGTTTGATTTGTAGCTGTACAGAGGAGGGATCTAATTGCGTGGAGCGCGTCGGGGAGGACTTCTTGCCATTGGGAGACTTGGAGTTTTCTAGACCGGAGGGTCAGTAGGACGGTCTTCCAGACCGTTGCGTTCTCCCTCTCCACCTGCCCGTTCCCCCTGGGGTTGTAGCTGATAGTCCTGCTCGAGGCGATGCCCTTGTCGAGCAGGTACTGACGCAGCTCGTCGCTCATAAAGAACGAACCCCGGTCGCTGTGCACGTAGCTGGGGAACCCAAACAGGGTGAAGACACTATGCAGGGCCCTAATGACTTTGTGGGAAGTCATGTCGGGGAACGGAATGGCAAAAGGGAATCGGGAGAACTCGTCTATGATGTTGAGGAAATAAATGTTCTTGTTAGTGGAGGGGAGTGGCCCTTTGAACTCGATCGCAAGGCGTTCAAAGGGCCTAGAAGCCTTGACCAGGTGGGCCCTGTCTGGTCTATAGAAGTGCGGTTTGCACTCTGCACAGATCGGGCAGTCCCTGGTGACCGCTTTTACCTCCTCGTTGGAGAAAGGCAAGTTTCGGGCTCTGGTGTAGTGGGCGAGCCGGGTGACCCCTGGATGGCAGAGGTCATCATGGATGGCTTTCAGACGGCTGATCTGCGCGCTGGCGCATGTCCCGCGGGATAGGGCATCCGAGGGCTCGTTGAGCTTCCCCGGTCGATATTTAATATCGTAACTATAGGTGGAGAGTTCGATCCTCCACCGAAGGATTTTATCGTTTTTTATTTTGCCCCTTTGCATGTTGTCAAACATAAAGGCAACCGATCGTTGGTCGGTGATGAGGGTGAACCTCCTACCTGCGAGGTAGTGCCTCCAGTGACGAACAGCCTCCACGATGGCTTGTGCTTCCTTCTCGACTGAGGAGTGTCGGAGTTCTGAAGCGGATAGGGTACGGGAGAAAAATGCAACGGGCCTCCCTGCCTGATTTAAAGTGGCTGCTAGAGCTACCTCTGAGGCGTCGCTCTCAACCTGAAAGGGAGTGGATTAATCCACCTCCCGCATGGCTGCTTTGGCGATGTCGTCCCTGATGCAGCTGAAGGCCTGGCGCGCCTCAGCAGACAGGGGAAATAGTGTGGCCTTAAAGAGTGGGCGGGCTTTGTCTGCATATTGAGGGACCCACTGGGCGTAGTATGAAAAGAACCCCAAGCACTGTTTGAGTGCCTTGTGGCAATGAGGAGGGGGAGTTCTAAGAGGGGGCGCATACGGTCCGGGTCTGCGCCCAGGACTCCGTTCTCCACGACGTAGCCGAGGATGGCCGGTCTGTTTGTGCGGAAAACGCATTTCTCCTTGTTATAAGTGAGGTTTAATTTCTGTGCCGTTTGGAGAAAACGGTGGAGGTTGGCGTTGTGGTCCTGCTGGTCATAGCTGCAGATGGTAACATTGTCCAGATACGGAAACGTGACCCCCCAGCCCATACTGGTCTACCATTCGGTCCATTGCTCGTTGGAATACCGAAACCCCGTTAGTGACGCCGAAGGGAACCTGGAGGAAATGGAAGAGGCGGCCATCGGCCTCGAACGCCGTGTAGTGGCGGTCCTCCGGGCGGATTGGGAGCTGGTGGTATGTAGACTTCAGATCCACCGTGGAAAATAGCCGATATTGGGCGATCTGGTTAACCATGTATGCCATTCTGGGGAGGGGATACGCGTCTAGGAGCGTAAAGCGATTTATGGTCTGACTATAGTCGACGACCATGCAAAATTTTTCCACGGTCTTGGCGACCACCACCTGAGCTCTCCAGGGACTATTACTGGCCTCTATGATCTCCTCACTGAGCAGCCGTCGGACCACCGATCGGATAAAGACCCTGTCCTGTAGGCTGTATCGCCTGCTGCGAGTAGCTACTGGTTTGCAATCTGGAGTGAGATTGGCGAAGAGAGGAGGGGGGGGCAGATGCGCAGCGTAGCTAGGCTGCAGATAGTGAGTGAGGGCAGGGGCCCACCGAAGCTGAGGGTGAGGCTCTTGAGGTTGCACTGGAAATCCAGGCCTAATGAGAGTGGCGCGCAGAGGTCGGGCGGGACATAAAGTTTAAATTTTGAATAACTGGCGCCTCGAATTGTGAGCGTAGCGACGGTGCGTCCTTGGACTTGGACTGAGTGGGAGCCCGAAGCGAGGGCGATAGTTTGGCTCACAGAAAAAATAGGAAGCGAACAGCGTCTTACCAGCTCTGGGTGTATGAAGCTCTCGGTGCTCCCGGAGTCAAAGAGGCATGGCGTGCTGTACCCGTTGATCTGGACCTCCGCCATCGAACTTCGTAGGTGCTTGGGGCGGGATTGATCTAGGGTGACCGCGTTGAGTTGCGGGCCACGTGATGGGTGCCCGGGGAAGTCGTAGTCTTCCGAGTGGGCGTCCGGTCTAGTAGATACCGGTACGTTCTGGCGAGCTTGATGCAGAATCGCTGCGCTGAGTTGCGGGCCGCGTGATGAGTGCCCAGGGAAGTCGTAGTCTTCTGATGAGCTATCTGAGCATGGAGATGCAGATGGGGCCCGTGGATCGCACGTGGTGAGCGGCGAGGAAGATGGCGTCCAAGATGGCGGCCCCCATGAGTCGCACGTGGCCGGCCGCATGGTGGGGGTTTGCCAAGATGGCGCCCCCCATGGATCGCACGTGGCGGGAGGGGGCGGAGTCGGGCGTAGGCCGCAGCGTTTCGGGCCCCGCGGGCCCGCTGGTGTGGGGAGCGATTTGTTCTCTCTACTGGGGAGTTAGAAACTGGGGCCCTTTTCGCGAGGCACACTCTGGCATAGTGGCCTTTCTTCCCGCAGCTGCTGCAGGTCGCGGATCGGGCTGGGCAGTGCTGCCGCGGGTGCTGGTTTTGGCCACAGAAATGGCAGGCTGGAGCAGCTGAGTAACTGGCTGGGGCAGCAGAGTAACTGGCTTTGGTAGCATGGTAGCAGGGGGGGCCGTGTGGCACAGGCCTGGGGTTGTTGGTCGGGGGCCCACGATGAGGTTGCGCAGTCCATGGGAAATGTGGTGAGGCTGCGGACGGAGACTTCCATAGTGGTAGCAGCTTCCACAGTAGTATCTAGGTCCTGGGCCCCCTTTTCTAGCAGTCTTTGGTGCATATAGTTCGATCTAAGGCCCGCTACGAAAACATCCCGCACAGCAAGCTCCCTATGTTCAGCCGCGGTAATGGCTTGATAATTACAGTCATTAGAGAGATTGTTCAGTTCACGTACAAATTCGGCTAGCGTTTCTGTAGGCCGCTGACGGCGAGTCGTAAACACGTGGCATGCACAAACCTCGTTAATGGGCCTAACGTACATTTTTTCCAATATCGCCAGGTGTAAGAACTGGCCGGATTTAGCTGTGGTGGAGATTCTGTGGCTTACCTTACCCTCGCGTGCGGTAGGCTGAGTTTTTGTTCTTCCGTTGTTCCAGCGGTGCTGGCTTCTGCCAGGTAGGCCTTAAAACATCTCAGCCAGTGGGAAAAAATTTCTTTAGCCTCTGCATCCTGTGGGTCGAGTTCTAGGCGTCCTTGCTTGAGGGCTGCTTCCATGATTTACTTCGACTGTTTCGTAAGTATATTAAATTGATGGAACCATCAATTCAATGGACACGTGCTTGTAGGATTAGGTTTTAATATACTTACAACAGAGCCAGCCTGTTAGCCGTTGAACTTTCGATGAACTGGCTGGCTGGCCCTGTGGCACGGATCTTTATACAGCAGCTCCAGGGGAGGAGTTCTGGGTGGAGCCAAGGGGGAGCCCAGTACAAACTCTCGAGTACTCCCAGAGCTACTCCCCCTGGTGGTCAGGTAGTGCAACTGCACTTACAATACCGGTACATATATATAATGGGAACAGAGTGACATTGGTAACTTATAACACCGTGTGAATCTCATTCACCATAGACTGTCTGCCTCATTATCGGAGAATCGTGCCCACTGGCTCAACGGGAAGCTCCTGTGGAGGTACTTTTACCCCTGGGGCCCCGATGCAGAGATGTGGGAAGTCGAGGACTCGGGCTCTGTTGTGGACACCCAGACATTGGAAGTTTCTGATAGTGAACCAGCCAAACAGCAACCACCAGTGGCAGCCCCCCCCCACCCCCCCCCCCCCCTCCGCTCTGCAGCAATCAGCAAGGAAACAATGTTCGCCATCCAGACATACATTTCCTGATCCAGCCCCCATGTGCAACAGGCACAACCACGGGCAAAAAAGAGCAGGCGTCCACCTGCTCCACCTTCTTCAGGCGGGTCTTCGGACTTTGGGTGGGGGGAGGAATCTTATAACCAGCGCAAGACCTATGGGGACAGACCAATGAGCCTGCCCGTGGGCCTGGTAGAATAAGAGCTTCCCATCTGAGGAACGGGGGGCCATCAGCGGAGTAAATGGACTCTAGCATAAAAGCCGGCCCAGATGAGGGCTGAGCATGTGCAGTCCCGGCTGGGACCTGGAGTGTATCGTGTAAATTGTTCACTTGCAATATGACAACTTTCTTTACGCCTCTCGCTTGGACTCCTCTCTGGCCATTAAAAGATCAGACAGATACAGCAACTCTCAGCTCTCACTGTGTCTGAATTTACTGCGAGAAATGAAGCAGGTCGAGCGTGAATTCAGACGGAGGCAGTCAGAGCAGAAGTTAAACCTGAGCTCAGACAGTAGTGGACGGCTCCCCCCCCCCCTCCCCCCAGCCCAAAAAAGTGGTCCATCCTCATGTGCCTTTTAAACCAATAAGCATCAATCTTCTTTTCTCCTCTAGTTGTATGAACCACACTCAGCACAGAACCATGTTATGAGGAGAGAAGCGAGCTATATTCCCTGCCATGTTTTCAAGTGGGTGAAAAAGAAGCAAGAGTCAAGTTGTAAGAAAACTGGCCGACTCTCATGGTGTGTGATCCAAACACCATCTCCAATCAATAACAGGAAGTTAGCATTCCTGCAATTCAGACTTCAAGATCAGCAAAGGTTAATGAACAGCAGATGCCTGCTGCTTGCTGCATTGATGCCTGAGATATGACTTAACATTCAGCATTGACTTCTCAATTCCCTGCTCCTTTTGAATAAACAGGGTTAGCATCGTACACGAGACGCAAAACATCGCAAACACCGAGGCAACATTTGGACACAATATTCCCAGGGAAAATTGGAAAAATGCTAATTTGCAGTTGTGTAAGAGAATGATGATGAAGGCTTATTAACCTGATAAAATCTAGCCCAAGTACTTTGAGGAACTGCAAAGCACCACAGGAGAGGTATCAAAACTGGAACTAGTCAATATTTGTTTGTGGAAACAGTTAACGCAAAGTTGGAAAGTTAAAGAAGTTTGCCCAGTTTTCGTATGTTGGTGATGTGAAATACAATTGAATCAAGTCATGCTCATTCTGATTTGACGTGAATTTCTGTCTCAGTTTCAAATTTTGAACAAAGGGACCGTGCGTGTTTTGAGAATGCTCAAATCCCCTGGATGACAGTCTTGCTGGGGCTGTCCACACAACCCCATCTGGAGAGTCAGTGTGCAGTGGACTGGCAGAGTTTGTGCAGTCTGGACCTGGAGTCAGAATCTGAGCCTTTTGATACTGGACTGAGGCAGAGTGAGTCTCACTCCACTTCAAAGTCACTTTGGGCCTTGATGCCTGATTTATACTAGGTTTAACTTCACACCCTTGCTGATCTTATACAAGCCAGTATTCCATTGGAACCCCATTGGTGCTCCGAGGAGGGGAGAGCACGGAATGTTCAGGAGGCTGTTGGAGGGCGACATTCCAACCATTTGTCCAGGGATTCTGCAAGTGGCCTCCTGCAGTACCTCAGGAGACCAGCGATGGTGCCACAAACACCGATACGCGCACAGCGTTAATGCAACCAAACAGTACCCATACCATTTTCAATAATATTACACACATACACATTACGGGCAGCACGGTAGCACAAGTGGCTAGCACTGTAGCTTCACAGCTCCAGGGTCCCAGGTTTGATTTCCTGCTGGGTCACTGTCTGTGTGGAGTCTGCACGTTCTCCCTGTGTCTGCGTGGGTTTCCTCCGGGTGCTTCGGTTTCCTCCTACAGCCCAAAGACATGCAGGTTAGGTGGATTGGCCATGATAAATTGCCCTTAGTGTCCAGAAATGTTAGATGGGGTTATTGGGTTACGGGGATAGGGTGGGAGTGAGGGCTTAAGTGGGTCGGTGCAGACTCGATGGGCTGAATGGCCTCCTTCTGCACAAGCCTATCCATCCATGCACAATCATCTGATCTGTTGGGACGATAAACACCAGTTAAAAACCCAGGCCAATTTCGAACAAAATCTGAGAAATCCATCTCCAAACCTTCTTCCACATTGACTGAAACGAGTGCAGGGGTTCACTTTGGCCCCAGTTGCAATGAGCTTTACATGTAGAAGCACTGGTACTTTGTTTCAAATTCGGTATTTGCTTGAGTTATTGGATTGTACTAAACGTAGTTAAGGAGTCAGGTCCAGCAGAGCTTTGGAATAGTTGCTGGCACATCTCATTCTGAGGATGGACTTGAAGCCTGTATCTAATCTCTGTCATAGCTCAGGATTATCTTTACATCAAGGTTTATATGGAACTCAGGCCATAAAACAATGGCTCAGATATTCCTGCCAGTGTCGGGGCTGTTGTGTAAAATGCTAAGAAGGACAGAAACTGCACATTTAGAATTCCTACCGTGCAGAATTAGGCCATTCGGCCCATTGTATCTGCACCGATCCTCTGAAAGAGCAATCTACCTTGGCCTAATCTCTTGCTCTATCCTCATAACCCCAGCTAACCTGTACATCTCAGGACACTAAGGGGCAATTTATCATGGCTAATCCACCTAACCTGCACATATTTGGACTGGGGGAGGAAACCGGAGTACCCGGAGGAAACCCACGCACACACCGGGAGAACGTGCAGACTCCACACAGACAGTCACTTCAGGCTGTAATTGAACCCAGGTCCCTGGCGCTGGGAGGCAGCAGTGATAACTGCTGTGCCACCGTGCCGCCCACTTACCTGCACACATTTCTCAAAGTCAAATTTATAATCCTGGATCCTGCAGAAATCCCTCAGAACAGGAATCAAGTGAGAGACCAGCAAAGAAGATCAGCACAGATGGAAAACCTTTCCACAACATCAGCTCCGTATTCATAAGAACATAAGGAGCAGGAGTAGGCCATCTGGCCCCTCGAGCCTGCTCCACCATTCAATGAGATCATGGCTGATCTTTTGTGGACTCAGCTCCACTTTCCGGCCCGAACACCATAACCCTTAATCCCTTTATTCTTCAAAAAACTATCTATCTTTACCTTTAAAACATTTAATGGAGCCTCAACTGCTTCACTGGCCAAGGAATTCAATAGATTCACAACCCTTTGGGTGAAGAAGTTCCTCCTAAACTCAGTCATAAATCTACTTCCCCTTATTTTGAGGCTATGCCCCCTAGTTCTGCTTTCACCTGCCAGTGGAAACAACCTGCCCGCATCTATCCTATCTATTCCCTTCATAATTTTATATGTTTCTATAAGATCACCCCTCATCCTTCTAAATTCCAACGAGGACAGTCCCAGTCTACTCAACCTCTCCTCATAATCCAACCCCTTCAGCTCTGGGATTAATCTAGTGAATCTCCTCTGCACACCCTCCAATGCAAGTACATCCTTTCTCAAGTAAGGAGACCAAAACTAAACACAATACTCGAGGTGTGGCCTCACTAACACCTTATACAATTGCAGCATAACCCCCCCTAGTCTTAAACTCCATCCCTCTAGCAATGAAGGACAAAATTCCATTTGCCTTCTTAATCACCTGTTGCACCTGTAAACCAACTTTTTGTGACTCATGCACTAGCACACCCAGGTCTCTCTGAACTGCAGCATGCTTTAATAATTTATCATTTAAATAATAATCCCGTTTGCTGTTATTCCTACCAAAATGGATAACCTCACATTTGTCAACATTGTATTCCATCTGCCAGACCCTAGCCCATTCACTTAACCTATCCAAATCCCTCTGCAGACTTCTAGTATCCTCTGCACTTTTCGCTTTAACACTCATCTTAGAGTCATCTGCAAACTTGGACACATTGCCCATGGTCCCTAACTCCAAATCATCTATGTAAATTGTGAACAATTGTGGGCCCAACACTGATTCCTGAGGGACACCACTAGCTACTGATTGCCAACCAGAGAAACATCCATTAATCCCCACTCTTTGCTTTCTATTAATTAACCAATCCTCTACCCATGCTACTACTTTACCCTTAATGCCATGCATCTTTATCTTATGCAGCAACCTTTTGTGCGGCACCTTGCCAAAGGCTTTCTGGAAATCCAGATATACCACATCCATTGGCTCCCCGTTATCTACTGCACTGGTAATGTCCTCAAAAAATTCCACTAAATTAGTTAAGAACGACCTGCCCTTTATGAACCCATGCTGCGTCTGCCCAATGGGACAATTTCTATCCAGATGCCTCGCTATTTCTTCCTTGATGATAGATTCCAGCATCTTCTCTACTACCGAAGTTAAGCTCACTGGCCTATAATTACCCGTTCTCTGCCTACCTCCTTTTTTAAACAGTGGTGTCATGTTTGCTCATTTCCAATCCACCGGGACCACCCCAGAGTCTAGTGAATTTTGGTAAATTATCACTAGTGCATTTGCAATTTCCCTAGCCATCTCTTTAGCACTCTGGGATGCATTCCATCAGGGCCGGGAGACTTGTCTACCTTTAGCCCTATTAGCTTGCCCATCACTACCTCCTTAGTGATAACAATCCTCTCAAGGTCCTCACCTGTCATAGCTTCATTTCTATCAGTCACTGGCATGTTATTTGTATCTTCCACTGTGAAGACCGACCCAAAAAAACCCGTTCTGTTCCTCAGCCATTTCCTCATCTCCCATTATTAAAACACCCTTCTCATCCTCTAAAGGACCAATATTTACCTTATGCCACTCTTTTTGTTTTATATATTTGTAGAAACTTTTACTATCTGTTTTTATATTCTGAGCAAGTTTACTCTCATAATCTATCTTATTACTCTTTATAGCTTTTTTAGTAGATTTCTGTTGCCCCCTAAAGATTTCCCAGTCCTCTAGTCTCCCACTAGTCTTGCAAGTTTGCATGCTTTTTCCTTCAATTGATACTCTCCCTTATTTCCTTAGATATCCACGGTCGATTTTCCCTCTTTCTACCGTCCTTCCTTTTTGTTGGTATAAACCTTTGCTGAGCACTGTGAAAAATCGCTTGGAAGGTTCTCCACTGATCCTCAACTGTTCCACCATAAAGTCTTTGCTCCCAGTCTACCTTAGCTAGTTCTTCTCTCATCCCATTGTAATCTCCTTTGTTTAAGCACAAAACACTGGTATTTGATTTTACCTTCTAACCCTCCATCTGTATTTTAAATTCCACGATATTGTGATCGCTCCTTCCGAGAGGATCCCTAACTATGAGATCATGAATCAATCCTGTCTCATTACACAGCACAAGATCTAGGACCGCATGTTCCCTCGTAGGTTCCATTACATACTGTTCTACGAAACTATCACGGATACATTCTATAAACTCCTCCTCAAGGCTGCCTTGACCGACCTCGTTAAACCAATCGACATGTAGATTAAAATCCCCCATGATAACTGCTGTACCATTTTATCATAGAATTTACAGTGCAGAAGGAGGCCATTCAGCCCATCGAGTCTGCACCGGCTCTTGGAAAGAGCACACTACCCAAGGTCAACTCCTCCCCCTATCCCAATACCCCAGCAACCCCACCCAACACTAAGGGCAATTTTGGACACTAAGGGCAATTTACCATGGCCAATCCACCTAACCTGCACATCTTTGGACTGTAGGAGGAAACCGGAGCACCCGGAGGAAACCCACGCACACACGGGAAGGATGTGCAGACTCCGCACAGACAGTGACCCAAGCCGGAATAGAACCTGGGACCCTGGAGCTGTGAAGCCATTGTGCTATCCACAATGCTACCGTGCTGCCCTTACATGCATCCGTTATTTCTTTGTTTATTGCCTGCCTCACCATAATGTTACTATTTGGTGGCCTATAGACTACTCCTATCAGTGACTTTTTCACCTTACTATTCCTTATTTCCACCCAAATGGATTCAACCTTATCCTCCATAGCACCGATGTCATCCCTTACTATTGCCCGGATGTCATCCTTAAATAACAGAGCTGCACCCTTACCATCCACTCTGTCCTTCCGAATAGTTTGATACCCTCGGATATTAAACTCCCAGTCGTGACCATCCTTTAACCATGTTCAGTAATGGCCACTAAATCATAGTCATTCACGATGATTTGCGCCATCAACTCATTTACCTTACTCCGAATACTACGAGCATTCAGGTAAAGTACACTCATGTTGGTTTTTTTACCTCTGTTTTGAATCTTAGCACCACGATCAGTAACCTCTCCTAAGTTATATTTCCTCTTAACTTTTCTCCTAATTTTCCTTGTCGTTGAAACCATATCTTCATGTAACATCCTGCCGCGTTGCTTACCATTAATGTTTTTACTTCCAGTTTTATTCCCTTTAGTATGACTGGGCCTATTAAACTGAGCTCCCCTCAGTCACTGTACCTTGTACTGTCGCCCTTTTTGATTTTTGACTATGGCTTCTCTGCCTTACACTTTCCCCCTTACTTCATTTTGCTTCTGTCCCTGTTTTACTGCCTTCCGACTTCCTGCATCGGGTCCCATCCCCCTGCCACATTAGTTTAAACCCTCCCGAACAGCTATAGCAAACATCCCCCTAGGACATCGGTTCCAGTTCTACCCAGGTGCAGACCATCCGGTTTGTACTTGTCCCACTTCCCCCAGAACCGGTTCCAATGCCCCAGGAATTTGAATCTCTCAAAGGAGGGTGGCAGGGGGGGACGGAGGGGGAGGGGGGGGGGAGGGGAGGGGGGGAGGGAGGGGGAGGGGGAGGGGGAGGGGGAGGGGAGGGGAGCGAGGGAGGGGGGGAGGGGGAGTGGAGGGGGAGGGGAGGGGCAGGGGGTGGGGGCAGTGGGGGGGAAATGGGGGGGTGGGGAGGGGCAATGTGGAGTAGGGAGGGGAAAGTCGGGGAAGTGGGGGGGAAAAAGTTGGGGGGGGAAGTGGGGGGGGGAGTGGGGTGAGTGGGGGAGAATTACAATCCCAGATCAGACCCCATCTGTTGCTAGGATACTGGACAGAAACTCCAATATTTATTTTAATTTTGTAAGACTGTGAGGAACGGAAACAACGCTTCAAGAGTGATTGCACAAAGCAATAGAGATATGGTGGGCTGGATGCTCCTTCCCGCCAGATTTCTGGATCAGCACGCCGGCAGGATGCCTCCGTTCACTGGCTGGTGAATGGGATTCCCCATTGTGGAGCAGCCCGTGCCGTCGGGAAACTCCGGGTTCTGGCAAAATGGAGCATTCCAACAGTGGAGAATCTAGCCCAGTATATTTTTTTAAAACTTTTTTATATATAAATTTAGAGTATCCAATTATTTTTTTCCAATTTAAGGGGCAATTTAGCATGGCCAATTCACCTACCCTGCACATCTATTTGGGTTCTTGGAGGTGAGACCCACGAAGACACAGGGAGAATGTGCAAACTCCATATGGACATTGACCTGGGCCGGGATCGAATCCGAGTCCTCAGCGCCGTGAGGCAGCATTGCTAACCACTGCAACCACCATACTGCTCTATATTCAAACAAACTTTATTACAAAGAACAAAACAAAGAACAAAGAAAAGTACAGCACAGGAACAGGCCCTTCGGCCCTCCAAGTCTGTGCTGACCATGCTGTCCGTCTAAACTAAAATCTTCTACACTTCCTGGGTCTGTATCCCACTATTCCCATCCTATTCATGTATTTGTCAAGATGCCCCTTAAAATGTCAATATCGTCCCTGCTTCTACCACCTCCTCCGGCAGCGAGTTCCAAGCACCCACTACCCTCTGTGTAGAAAACTTGCCTCATACATCTCCTCTAAACCTTGCCCCTCACACCTTAAACCTATGCCCCTTGTAATTGACCCCTCTACCCTGGGAAAAAGCCTCTGACTATCCACTCTGTCTATGCCCCTCATAATTTTGTAGACCTCTATCAGTCGCCCCTCAACCTCCGTTGTTCCAGTGAGAACAAAACAGGTTTATTCAACAGCTCCTCATAGCTAATGCCCTCCATACCAGGCAACATCCTGGTAATCTCTTCTGCACCCTCTCTAAAGCCTCCATATCCTTCTGGTAGTGTGGCGACCAGAATTCAACACTATACTCCAAGTGTGGCCGAACTAAGATTCTACACAGCTGCAACATGACTTGCAAATTCTTATACTCAATGCCCTGGCCAATGAAGGTAAGCAATCCGTATGCCTTCTTGACTACCTTCTCCACCTGTGTTGCCCCTTTCAGTGACCTGTGGACCTGTACACCTAGATCTCTCTGACTGTCAATACTCTTGAGGGTTCTACCATTCACTGTATATTCCCTACCTGTATTAGACCTTCCAAAATGCATTACCTCACATTTGTCCAGCTTAAACTCCATCTGCCATCTCTCCGTCCAAGTCTCCAAACAATCTAAATCCTGCTGTATCCTCTGACAGTCCTCATGGCTATCCACAATTCCACCAACCTCTGTGTCGTCAGCAAACTTATTAATCAGACCAGTTACTCCAAATCATTTCTAAAAACCACGAACAGCAAAGGTTCCAGCACTGATCCCTGCGGAACACCACTAGTCACAGCCCTCCAATCAGAAAAGCGCCCTTCCATTGCTAATCTCTGCCTTCTGTGACCTAGCCAGTTCTGTATCCATCTTGTCAGCTCACCCATGATCCCGTGTGACTTCACCTTTTGTACCAGTCTGCCATGAGGGACCTTGTCAAGGGCCTACTGAAGTCCATATAGGCAACATCCACTGCCCTACCTGCATCAATCATCTTTGTGGCCTCTTTGAAAAACTCTATCAAGTTAGTGAGACACGACCTCCCCTTCACAAAACCGTGCTGCCTCTTGCTAATACATCTATCTGCTTCCAAATAGGAGTAGATCCTGTCTCGAAGAATTCTCTCCAGTAATTTCCCTACCACTGACGTAAGGCTCACCGGCCTGTCATTCCCTGGATTATCCCTTCTTAAACAAAGGAACAACATTGGCTACTCTCCAGTCCTCCGGGACATTACCTGAAGACAGTGAGGGTCCAAAGATTTCTGTCAGGCCTCGGCAATTTCCTCTCTAGCCTCGTTCAATATTCTGGGGTAGATCCCATCAGGCCCCTGGGTACTTATCTACCTTAATATTTTTCCAAGACGCCCAGCACCTCGTGTTTGTGGATCTCAATGCGACCCAGGCTATCTACACAACCTTCTTCAGACTCACAATCCACCAATCTTTCTCTTTGGTGAATACTGATGCAAAGTATTCATTTAGTACTTGCCCTTTCATCTGGTTCCACACATAGATTCCACTTGACTATCCTTCAGTGGGCCAACCCTTTCCCTGGCTTTTTCCCTCTTGCTTTTTATGTACGTATAAAAAGCCTTGGGATTTCCTTAACCCTATTTGGCTATGACTTTTCGTGACCCCTTTTAGCCCTCCTGACTCCTTGCCTTAAGTTCCTTCCTACTTTCCTTATATTCCCACAGGCTTTGTCTGTTCCCAGCCTCCTAGCCCTGACAATGCCTCCTTTCTCTTTTTGACTAGGCCTACAATATCTCTCGTTATCCAAATATCAAAATCGAATTTAACGTATTTATCCTTCTTCCTCACAGGAGCATACTGGTCCTGAATTCCTTTCACTGACATTTGAAAGCCTCCCACATGTCAGATGTTGATTTACCCTCAAACATCCGCCCCCAATCTAGGTTCTTCAGTTCCCACCTAATATTGTTATAATTAGCCTTCCCCCAATTTTACACATTCACCCTAGGACATCTCTTATCCTTGTCCACCAGCACTTAAAACTTACTGAATTGTGGGTCATTGTTCCCGAAATGCTCCCCCCACTGAAACTTCTACCACCTGCCGGGCTCATTCCCCAATACCAGGTCCAGTACAGCCCCTTCCCTAGTTGGACTGTCTACATATTGTTTAAGAAGCCCTCCTGGATGCCCCCTAACAAACTCTTCCCCATCCATGCCCCTAGCATTAAGTGAGTCCCAGTCAATATTGGGGAAGTTGAAGTCATCCCATCACAACAACCCTGTTGCTTTTACTCCTTTCCAAAATCTGTCTACCTATCTGCTCCTCTGTCTCCATTGGCTGTTGGGAGGCCTGTAGTAAAACCCCCAACATTGTGACTGCACACCCTTCTTATTTCTGATTTCTACCCATATAGCCTTGCTGCCCTCTGAGGTGTCCTCCCCGTAGTACAGCTGTGATATTCTCCCTAACCCAGTAGCGCAACTCCGCCACCTCTTTTGCATCCCCTCTATCCCGCCTGAAACATCTAAATCCTGGAACGTTTAGCTGCCAATCCTGTCCTTCCCTCAACCAGGTCTCTGTAATGGCAACAACATCATAGTTCCAAGTACTAATCCAAGCTCCTAAAGTTCATCTGCATATACCCGTTATACAACCATATGTACTACAGGCCACCAGACCCCTCTGTTTTCAGCACATCTCCCTGTCTGCTCTTCCTCAGAGCCATACTGGCCCTATTCACCCTAGTTCTCCCTCAATGTTTTCAACTTCTGACCTATTGCTCCGGTACCCACCTCCCTGCCATACCAACACAGTATTAAAATATTTAAGATTACACCAGAAATAGCTTAGAATTATCCCTTAAACAATGCTAATCAATACAGCAGCACCATAACCAATAACTTCTATCTTTATTCCCACCTAAAAAAAGCACCCCTGTTTCTCAATCCACTCCACGATGCTCCATTGCCAACCGGACTCAGTCCGGGCCCGCCCACAGTTGGGGGAGGGACAATCGGAGGGCAGGGAGGGCCAATCGTAGGGCAGGGGAGGGCCAATCGGAGGGCAGGAGAGGGCCAATCGGATGGCAGGGGGGGCTTCATTCGGGGCTGGGGGAAATAAGACCCATAAGACATAGGAGCAGAATTAGGACACTCGCGCCATCGAGTCTTCTCCGCTATTCAATCATGGCTGATTTTTCTAATCCCCATTCTCCTGCCTTTCCCCCGATAACCCTGATCCCCTTATTAGTCAAGACCTATCTATCGCTGTCTTGAAGACACTCATTGATTTGGCCTCCACAGCCTTCTGTGGCAAAGATTCCACAGATTCACCACCCTCGGGCTGAAGAAATTCCTCCTCATCTCTGTTTAAAGGAGGTCCCTTAGTCTGAGATGGGTGTCCTCTGGTTCTAGTTTTTCCTACAAGTGGAAACATCCTCTCCACATCCACTCTATCCAGGCCTCGCAGTATCCTGCAAGTTAAATAGGTCCACCTCATCTTTCTAAACTCCAACGAGTACGACCCAGAGCCCTCAACCGCTCCTCATACACAAGTTCTTAATTCCAGGGATCATTCTTTTTGAACCTCCTCTGGACCCTTTCCAAGGCCAGCACATCCTTCCTTAGATACGGGGCCCAGAATTGCTGACAATTGTGGGCTGGTAGTCCAGAGCGTGTGAGCGGCCGATGAGAGGCACTGTTTTGCCCCCAGGTCCGCGGGCCGAGTCCACCATGGAGCACAGCGCGGCCACTGCCGTGCGCATGCTTGGCCTCTGACCCGGAAGTGCTGGGGGCCGTATCAGCAGGTAGAGCAGCGAGCTCCTGCAAGCCCCCAGCAAAACGGGGAATTTGTGGCCTTTTGACGCCAGTCCCAAAAACATCAAGGTTTCAGCCTCGTCAGAGACTTAGTTTACAACTGCCCTTTGTTTTTTTAAACAACAACGGTGGGGCGGGGGAAGGAGATGTGATGGGCTGTGCACCAGCTGTAGCAGCCTAATTCATGTTACAAACTGTAATGAACTCCAATTGGCTTTATTGGTTGGCCGATTGGAGTATGAGCTCCCTCAATGATAGCTCATTGAGGGGGCCCATATAATCACCTGTGTAGGCTTTGTGAGCCAGTCTTTAGTTGACTGGCTGCTAGCAGCACTGTTTGTAGCTGCTCCTGTAATATCGTTATTGTAAATAAATATTGGTGGTGACGGAACTCCTGCCTCCCGTGGATTACTACAGTGGCGATGAGGTAAACTACGAATTTTGCGGAGACCAGCTGCCACACTCGGAGCCATTTTAAAAAATGTCGTTTTTTGGGAGGTTAGAGACATTCGACCCGACTATTGAGGACTGGTCCCAGTATGCAGAGAGAATGTTGTACTTCTTCCGGGCAAATGATATACTGACGGACGAAAGGAGACGGCTTATCCTGCTGTCGGCGTGCGGACCTTCAGCTTTTGCCATTATACGTAGTCTGACTTATACCGATGCGCCGGACACGAAAACTTTCCAAGAAGTAACGGAATTGGTGAAAGAGCACTACGACCCAAAACCACCCCTTATTTTGCGTAGGTACAGATTCTACACAGCGAAGTGGGAAGACAGGGAGTCAGTCACGAATTTCTTGACCCGCCTGAGAAGGCTGGCGGAAAAATGTGAGTTCGGCCCGACGCTAAATGAAATGCTTCGGGACCGGTTAGTGTGTGGTATAAACGACCTCACAGTACAGAAACGCCTGTTGCCGGAAACGGAGCTAGACTGCAGGTAGGCGTTACAGCTCGCACTGTCCCTAGAAAAGGCAGCAAGTGGGCCGCAGGAACTACAGGGCACGCCAATGGAGGTAGATACCTGTGAGAGGGACTACCACAACGGGTCCTGCTACCAGATAGCCACTCTCAGGAAAAACCTGAGGAATAGAGGGAAAAAGGAAAACCCCAAAACTGCCCCCAAGTCTGCCAGGACTAACTGGAGACAGAGGGAAGTACCGGCTGAGGCTCCCCCAACAGAGAAGGACCGTTTCTGGCACCAGACAGAGTGGGGCAACGACAGAAACCCTAGAAGGAGGTGGCAAAAGAGGAATAGCAGGTGGGGACGCAGGGAAGTACACAACCTAGACGCCCCATCCTCCTCCGAAGGGGAACAATTATAATATTACAACGAAGAAAGCAGAACCCATTAGGATTACCCCACGGGTGAACAGGCGGCCGACAATAATGGAAATAGACACGGGTGCGACCGTATCAGTACTGGAGTGGCAGCATTTAGAAAAATCAAAGATGGACTCCAGCCACTAACCCTAACAAAAACATTGACGAAACTTAAAACCTACATGGGGGAACCCCTGGAAGTTCTAGGCACAACTCATGTACCTGTGGAATATGAGAAACAATTACTCAGATTACCGTTGACGATAGTAGAGGGCTCCGGACCGAGCTTAATTGGACGGAACTGGCTGAAAGACCTAAAATTAGATTGGATGAAAATTTTTCAGAGTGGAAGCGGGCAGTTGAGTGGAGTACTCCAAAAATACCCGGAGGTCTTCCAGGAAGGTTTGGGGGAAATCTCAAACTTTTGTTCACGAAACTAGGCTTTTGTTCACGAAACTAGACATGAGCCACGCCCCTGCAGTTAAAACTGGACAAGGGCTCCCAAAAGTTCGCTACGGTCAACACCCTGAAGGGCCTTTTTCGTTATACTAGGCTACCTTTTGGAGTGTCATCAGCCTGCGCTATATTCCAGCGTACGATGGAAAATATTCTGCAAGGACTACCGCAGGTGGCGATTTATTTGGACGATGTCTTAATCACGGGTAGGACAAACAGGGAACACTTAAGGAACCTGGAGGAAGTGCTCAGGCGTTTCGCAAAGGCAGGCGTACAGCTAAAAAGGGAAAAATGTGTTTTTCTGGCCCCACAAGTGCCGTACCTGGGATATAAAGTAGACGAGTCAGGCTTACATCCATTAGAAGACCGAGTAAGGGCAATAAAAGAAGCCCAGCTCCCACCGCGGTCCAGGAGTTACGATCATTTCTAGGGTTGGTAACCTATTATGGAAAATTTATTGAAAATAGGGCGTCCATCCTAGAACCCCTCCACCAGCTACTAAAAAAGGGGCAAGAATGGAAATGGTCCACCCGCCAAAACCGAGCATTTAGGGACATTAGGGAACAGCTGTCATCCAAAAATGTCCTAGAGCATTATGACCCAAGGAAGGAGTTGGTTGTCACTTGTGATGCATCCCCCTATGGGGTAGGAGCCGTCTTAGTCCATAGAGGAAGGAATGGGGAAGAACGGCCATTAGCCTATGCTTCGAGGACTTTGGCGATGGCTGAGAGGAAGTACGCCCAAATCGAGAAGGAAGGACTGGCGGTGATATTCGCAGTAAAAAAATTTCACCAGTATCTGTACGGGCGGAAATTCACCATAGTGACGGACCATAAGCCGTTATTAGGGTTATTAAAAGAAGACAAGTCAATACCCCCGATTGCATCAGCTAGAATCCAACGCTGGGCGTTGCTACTGGCGGCATATAGATACGTTCTGGAGCACAGACCGGGAACGCGAGTAGCAAATGCAGATGCTTTGAGCAGACTTCCCCTCCCGGACACTCCACCGCAAATACTAAAAGTAGAGGAGACAGTAATGACTCTAAATTTTTTGGACACCCTACCAGTAGACGCACAACATATTCGGTTGTGGACGCAAAAAGACCCAGTTTTAGCCAAGATGAAGCATTTACTGCTAACAGGGGAACTGGAAAGACCAGTGGAGCCCCAGATGCACCCATACTGGAGCAGAAGGGACCAAATAACCGTAGAAGACGGTATCCTATTATGGGGAGCCCGGGTAATCGTCCCAGCTCAGGGCCGTCAGGCAATCTTAACTGAGTTACATCACGGACACCCAGGGGTGTCTAAAATGAAGATGCTAGCTTGAAGCTACGTTTGGTGGCCAGGTTTGGACACAGACATAGCAGCCTTGGTACGTCGGTGCCAGGAGTGCCAACAGGGGCAAAGAGTGCCACCAGCGGCGCTTTGCACCCGTGGGAATGGCCAGGCAAACCGTGGACCCGCCTGCATATTGACCACACCGGCCCTTTCATGGACTCAATGTTTTTGGTGATAGTGGACGCCCACTCCAAATGGTTGAACGTCCACCGGGTAAACACGGCAAGCACAGCATCGACAATTGAAAAGCTCAGGGCCTCGTTTGCAACACATGGACTTCCGGAGGTATTGGTGTCGACAACGGAAACAGCATTCACAAGTGGGGAATTTGGAAAATACCT